>NC_080716.1:3974111-3984111 GCF_019097595.1 Hemibagrus wyckioides
CTAAACCGGCGGCTATCAGCTTCCCGTTAGCGTGACGTGACACCTGTGTGTTTACCGTCTCACCTCGTCACGTGCCACCAGAGTGATGAAGGCTCCTTGTTTGTAGCACTCCATGGCTATACACTTCCCGATCCCACTGCTGCCCCCGGTCACCTGCGCACGCGCACACACACACACACACACACAAATTACACAATGAACACAAATACAATCACTTTTAAAAAACCACATCACACTCCAAAGGGGGAGTTTTATTTGATTTTTTTAAATAATAAAAGGAACATTTCTACACATTAAGACCGTCGAGTTATTAAAATAAACAATTAAATAATAACTTAATTAAAAATAATTAATAATAAAATCATTAATGTGGCATATGCTCAGTCGTCAATTTTGCACCAATCACGTCTCATATGCAAATGATCAAAGATCACCATGGCAACCTAAAGAAAAAAACCCGCCTTTTGAGTTTTAGCCAGCTATCTGATATTTCTGCAACACCTGAAGAAAACGTTAACGCGAGATCTCACATTATAATACGCTACGGTTGCTATGGCAACATGTATTATATCATATTGTTGTGGTAAACATTACATTTTATACACCACTTTCATTTCTAAACAAATAGTTAGTTTGCCGTCACATAGCTAGCTAGCTAACTAACGCAGGTGGGGTTTTTGCGTGAGGGGCGTTTCCGCGGGTGCGTAATTTGCATACCGATGAATATTCAAAAGAAACCGTGTTCGTAAGTAAGATAAAGGGGATGATTCGTGCTCGCGCCGTTTCTCGACTTCAGTATTAATTATTTTTAAAACGTTCTACGCATTATATTCTTAATAACAAAAACGGGGGAAATCTTACACGGAGATATAAACAGGTTTAATACAATTTTCAAGAACAAACCCGTTTATTTGAAACAAGTGCACTTACCACGACATGGGCCCCGTTGAGCTTCAGCGGTTTGGGGCTTATTAAAGGCGAGATCATGTAGAGAAACAGGACAAAGGCGACCATAAAGGCAGCGAGAATTAAAATCATCATCATAATGAAGGGAAGAAATGACCAGCCGGAGTGTGAGAAAAGCCAGTCCAGTATATCTGAGCTCCAGAAAGCCTCTTCGGAGGGCATGGGTGAGCCTTCAGGCCGAATCCCAAATCTCTGTGAACTCACTATATAGGTGCACTTTAAGCGAAACCACAATAACAGCCTACCTAGTGCACTTTATCTGGGTAGGGATACTATTTAGGACACAGCCGCGCTAGCTAGTTGACAACAAGCTAACGCCTTTTACTATAGACTCGATAAATACCGTTCTTTTCAATACCACAAAGATTCACATTTTCATCATTTTTCAGACATACGCCATAACATACAATGTCAGAAAACCGTAACGATGTAAAAGTACACTACAGTGTAGGTGCGTTTCGGCCGTTAATTGTTCCCGAGCTAACTCTGTTCACTAACACAAACCAAAACACAAGCGCCGTTCCACGAACCGCGGCTCGCGCTCCAAAGCAAGGCTTCTGGGATTTATAGTCCTTCACGCGACCCTCTACTCCGCTCGCCGCACGTTAATGAACTACAAATCCCAGAATCCAACATGGACGCCGCCTTTTGCCTCCTTTTGTGAAGGGGAAAAGGTCTTCTGTAGCAATGAAGCTATTCCATAATACGGGCCTGTGAGGAAAAAATCTTAATAATACTTTAAAAAGAAAAGAAATATTAAATAAAAAAATCTTAATAATAATTAAAAAAAATATTTTTTGTTATTACCTGGTATATTGTAGGAATAGTATGACAAAAATTATTGGTAAAAAAAAAAAATTTTAAATACACAAAATGTCCTCATATATTGGGTGTCAATTTTTTTTGTACAAAAGCTAAAGCTAACGTGTGTGCTAAACCGCACAAACCATAAGAGGTGAATGTATTTAAAGGTCATTATTCACAATAAAGAGTTGCATTAGCGGTCCAAACGCCAACGCTTTACCTCAGAAATAAATCACTCTGTTCTGCGCTGGTTTAGGAAAACAATACACAATGATGAAGTAAACCCTGAGCCAACATGATTTACATTTTGTTATCTATTACATGTATATTATTGTTGCCCAAGTGTAATAAACTCGTCCAGCCGTGAAGATCCCGTCGATCCCGATCCACACTCTGACGCAGAGCTCTGAACAAACGAGTGTTTTCCACCGTGTTCCTTTTCAATCTCATCTTTTATTTACACGTGTATGATAAAAGAAGTACATGAGCAACACCAAACCCTCTTAAAGAGCTCCGAAACAAAAAACAACAACAAGGGGCTATGAAGGATAAAATGTAAAGCTCGCTATATAGTAAACCCAACACCGTGAGTGTAGAGGAGTGTAGCTGTGTAGAGTCAGACGACTAAAGAGGGAAGGAGAACGAAGTGATGTGCAAATCTGTCTCTGGTTTTTGCCGTGCATAAATGTTTTATTGAGTTTTATGAGACAGACAAACAAAAATTTTGGTTCATTTTTTTTTTTTTTTTTTTTTTTAAAGTACTGACTGTAAAGACTGTATTGAAGGCACAAGTTTGATGCAGCAAGATGGTCAAAAAAAAAATTAAATAAAGATTGGATTTGCGTGACATGACTTTGGTCACATCCCATAACCGTTGACCGAAAAGAACTGGAAAGAAATCTCAATTTCTAATATATATATTTCTGATATTTGCTACTTAAAGATTCCCAATGCTGTAATTAGAACACAAAACATTTATATAACTTGAGCTGAAATCACCATCATGTGACCATGACACCCATCAGAGCCCGAGTCGACTTCTCCTCTTATTGTCCACTCCGGTGACGATGGCGGACGAAGCAGCTAGCTAAAGTGCTAACACGATCGATGACTTTCAAACCCGGCTAACAAACGAGTGTGCTAGCTGGACGACGTGGCTAGTGAGTTAGTCCACACAGGACTTCATCGTTCTTGCTTGTGGTAGCCTGCAGAAATCACCATGGAAACGAAGGCTATAATGAAGCTAGCACTAGCGATCTCCTGAGTCGTGAGGGGAAGTCGACTCAGGGCGCGTTAAATCGGAGGCCGAAGGTCAAATCGTCGGGACAGAGTGATCCGAAATGTTCCGGAAGAGACGGGATATTTAAGGGAAGTTTTCGACATGGCGTGACTCTATAAGAGAAGCTCTATGGACAGATTTAAAGCGTCGTCATGTGCGAATTGGAACACAGCCCTCCTGAGACTGAGGCATGTGGTGATATTCAGCATGCAGAACCTCCTCACTGCCTCTGCGCTGGATAGATAGTGTCCTAAGTGCATGGAAGCGTGCAGTCAGGTGATGATAATAAAGTTTGTAGATTATCATGATGGGGATTTTTCTGACCATCAGCAAAATTAGTGCGACAGAAAATCTTTTCTTTCTTTTTTCTTTATGTAGTGGATCCAAATAAACCGGGAACGCTTTTAAAAAAAACCAACTAAATGTTAGAAAACCAATGGCATAAAGGTAAATCGGGTCCCAATGTAGGCGCCAGACTGGCCTTTAACTGATCTGTCCTTCCATTCGCCAGTCCAACAGGAAGTCCAGGAAGAACAGAGAGGGGGAAAAAAAAAGTGGAAAAGACGACGAGGAGAAGACTTTACAAATCCTGGACTCTGCTGCTTCGGGTTCCTTCCTCAACCCTCCTGGCCGAAATCCTCTGTGAATTTCTTCAGCTTCTCCAGATCCTGCTCATTCACCGTGGGCTTCGTGTTGGCCAGCGATCTCAACATGTCCGCCTGAGAACACATGGCACTATATAAATACACCCTGATCTGGGATCAGACTTATATACAGAATAATTAGAATAAACACAGGAAATCTGACCCAGTTTATAAACGTGTGAGAATGAGAGTGCAGGAACTAACTGCTGATCTAGGATCAGTTTTGATGCACTATATTCCTCTGGTCATTCTCATTAGTTTATTAATACTGATCTCAGGCCAGTTTTGGTGCTAGACAGACTAATTAGTCCGTAATTATACAGACTAAATACTGATCTCAGGTCAGGTTGGACGCTATACAGACTAATCAGGACGGGACCATGAATATAAACACTGATCAGTGATGACTTCTGATGAAGATTCTGGAACAGCTCACCATGCTAACCACAGGCTCCAGGAGTTTATCTCCAGGAACCTCCATCCACGACATCTCCACGGCCTGAGGATCCCCAGGAGAGCACGGGGTCAGGAGGTCATCCATGATCACGCCGGGATTGTCTCGGGACGGCCCTCGTACCTTTAAAAAAATGTGGGGTAAAAGGTTTAGCATGAATAGTAGTGCTGTGGTATAAAACACACAAACACACACACACAAGTGCAAGAACAAGTGACTCAGGGACTCGTACCCGTTTAAAGTGTGTAGCAGATTGCACTTTCCTGACAGGCTGCATGAGAGCGTCGCGGACGATGATGCTGATGTCAGCGCCCGAGTAGCCCTCGGTCTTCTTGCCCAGAGTGATGAAGTCGGCGTCGGTCAGGCTGTTGGGCGTGGTGCCCAGGTGGAGCTTAAACATGAAGGAACGGGCGTGTTCCTCTGGCAGGGGGATGTAGATACGCTTCTCAAATCTACACACACACACACACACACACACACACACACGTTCAGCTCAGTGTACAGGCTCATTGTTAGTGATGTAAAAACAAAACCCTTCAGGTGTTCCGATTTCAAAGCAGGTAATGTGATTATAATCATAACCGCAGATATAAACAGTAACCGCCCGCGCTTCTGCCGCCGGTGAGTCACACGGAGATGAAAAACCTGTTCTGAAGCTGAAAAGAGCACACGTCACTCATGTGTGAACATTTCCTACTGCCCCAGTCATTGTTACTCGATGTGGCGATAATCATGCGCTGGGATGATGTGTACGAGACGACGCCCGGGTGATTACAGTCAGAGGGCGTAGCGGACCAGAGGCATGCGGTGATCGCATTTCATCTGACATATTCGACTCCTCCCACTGCTCATATTAACGAGCTGCGGTTGTTGCCATGGATACATGCTTGCTCACCGTCTCCTGATGGCGGAGTCGAGTGTCCATGGGATGTTGGTTGCGCCAAGGACCAGGATTCCTTTGTTGTCGTTTCCAACACCTGAGAAACATCGAGAAGTGTAAAGTCTCGAGTCACAAAAGGTTCCAGGAATAAAGGGCGGGGCTAGCGATGCTGTTCATTGCTGATTGGTTACAAGAGACACAGATTAAAAACCTCTTTTATAATGTTTTGCCGATTTATTGTTTCAACCTGCACAATTAATTCCTGGAAAATAAACAATTATCACGTTTATGTTCTGATTATTATGGGATGTATATCTACACATTAATGGCAATTAAATTTCAGAAAATAAAAACCTTCAGAAGAAAAGACATCTGAAAAGTTACTCTGGTTTAGGTTCTGGTTCCTCACCCTGCATCTGCACCAGGAACTCGGTCTTGATCCTGCGAGCCGCCTCGCTCTCGTTCTCGCTCCTGGAGCCGCACAGGGAGTCGATCTCGTCGATGAAGATGATGGACGGACTGTGTTCTCTGGCCAGTTCGAACAGATTCTTCACTAGCCTGAAAAGGTAAGGCAGCGAGGAACCGCGGGAATCAGGGTGGAGTTTAAAAACAAACACTTTATCAACACTCACACTAGATAAAATAACTGCGACAAAAGTTTTTATTTATAGTACTCATATAGACCCTGCGGCTCAGGGCTTTCCGGTTGTCTTGACAACAGTGTGTAATGATGGGTGATGATTACTGAAGTGTCCACTTTCGCTTCCTGCATCTGTCACTTTCTGTTCAGGTAAAATTTCAAACATTTATTTATAGTCAGAGTTATAGTCTTAGGAGGTGTGGTCTTGTCAGTCTCAGTAAAAGAATCATGACCTCAGGGCTGGTCAGTCTCAGTAAACAAGGTGGCCTCAGTGCTGGTCAATCTCAGTAAAGGAGGCGTGGCCTCAGTGCTGGTCAGGCTCAGAAAAAGAGGCGTGGCCTCAGTGCTCATCAGTCTCAGTAAAAGGCGCGGCCTCAGTGCTGGTCAGTCTCAGTAAAAGAGGCATGGCCTCAGTACTGGTCAATCTCAGTAAAAGAGGCATGGCCTCAGTACTGGTCAATCTCAGTAAAAGGCGTGGCCTCAGTGCTGGTTAGTCTCAGTAAAAGAGGCGTGGCCTCAGTGCCTCACTTCCCATCTACACTATAAACAATCCTGAGATGATCTTCGAGAACTCACTTCTCACTTTCTCCCAGCCACTTGGACACCAGGTCTGAGGAGGAGATGGAGAAGAAGGTGGAGTTGTTGGCCTCGGTGGCCACGGCCTTGGCCAGGTAGGACTTTCCTGTTCCAGGAGGACCGAACAGCAGGATCCCTCTCCATGGAGTGCGTTTACCTGAGGGCGCAGAGAGAACCTCAGTGATGTCACACTACTTAATATGCAAATCAGCTGAGAAGACTGAGGCAGCTTCCTGTGGGGACGAGAAAACACTCACCTGTGAAGAGGTGAGGGAATTTAATGGGCAGAATGACCGCTTCCTTCAGGGCCTCTTTGGCTCCTTCCAGTCCGGCGACATCGTTCCACTGGATATTCGGTTTCTCCATGACGATGGCTCCTACACACAAATTTAGTGCACAAGTTAATGTTTATTACCATCATCTGGTTATCTGTCCATTCATCCTTCCAGCTACTCATCCATTCATCTACCTGCTGCAGTCATCTATCTATTCTGTCCATTTTTCTAGCCTCAGTCAATCTGTTCATCCTCCATCTACCAATCCGTCTGTTTATCTCCTCTCACAGTGACTCATTTATCCTTCTACCCTTCCTCCATTTGCTAACTGATCCATCCATCCATCCTAGACTGATTCTCCCTGTCTAATAGCTCTACATGAAATAATCCATCCATGTCATTTTCCCACTTTTACTGAGGAGGAAAGAAGTGGAGTGGTGTGTAAACAACAGACCTGAGAGTTGGTTCTGGAATTTCTTCTTCTCTGGATTTTCTCCTTCATCGCTGTCGTTTCTGGAGGAAATAAACCAATCAAAGATAAATAAATCACCGTGTGAAATCTGTGAACACGACATGACACACACACCCACCCACCCACCCACCCTTTTTCATCAGACTGTGACTCCTTGACGGGTTTCGCCGGAGCGTTCTCCTTCTTCTTTAGATACTCCTTCAGTTTCTCCGCCCGGTCCAGATACTCCGCACATTTGGCTCTGATGCTCTGTTTGGCTTTTTCCCCCTGAGCTTCATCTACAAACACACACACACACACAGGCTGTGAGCTGCAACACACCAAGAAGGAGTCTGGATACTCAGAGTAAGAGTAATCAGACCTACATTTGATGACGTGTAGGAAGTACTGAACGGCGTGCTGGTACAGCCTCAGCGCCTCCTCGTAATTCTGCGCCTTGTCCTCCTGTGCCGCCTTACTGGCCAGATCTATAGCTTTCTGCAAAAACACAAAAACAAAACCGCTGAAGCTCCAGAAGAAACTCGGGCCACAGGTTCAGGTTTGATCAGGACAAAGTATTTTTTAACTACACTTTGTATTGAGAACCTAGCAGCTCAGACACTTCCTAGCCCAGATTTCTAACGCGCCATCGTTTCTATAGCAACAGATCATTCCTAGATCACTGTGTTAGTGACCGCTCCACATACAGGCTGATCGTGGTGAAGAGTTTGTGTAATGTTCCTGGAAGGAGTCTCCAGTATCAGGATCAGTAACAATCACTTCCTCACACCACTTTTGCATTATTTCTCTATAACAACATTCAAAATAGAAAGATGGGGTTTTTTTCCCCCCCCAGTGCAATATTTTGAAGGAAGTAGTTGAGTAATTGTGAATAAAAAACAAGCGCGCGTGACATTCCGATCTGGTCATTTGCTTATCACAGTGCTTGGACCCCGGTGTTCGCTGCTAGTTAATAGTTAAACGGGCTAGCTCGCTAATTCCTGTTCAAACACTACGATAACTTCATTCAGCTCAGACTTTTTATAATAAGTTTTTTTAAAACATATATATAATTATATAATAAAAAGGACATAATCCACTTGGCGTGCGTTTTCCCATCAACAAACAGTAACTAAAAACAAACAAAGCTATGCTAGGCCACCGAGAGATGACGTTTCGCCATGGCTCCACCCCAAACACCTCCGTGCGCCCTACCTAGGTCGCCTACTGCACAATGGCGTCCACACCCCACCTAGTGCACTACACTGCCCCACAGCAGGGCGATTGGGATACGGGCAGAAACTCAAGCCTTCAGACTTTGTTGTGGTTCAACAGCGAAGATAAACACCACAGAACTTCCCTCGGGCACTCGTTACGGTTATTAAATCGAAATCCACACGATTATCGGCGAATTATTTCGCTAGCTAAGCCGGCTAGCAGCTAACGTTAGCGTCAACTTACCTGCAAGTTGTTGTTGGCAGCCATAGGGGCTGTGGAAATACCGCGATTTCACTAAAAGACGGCGTGTTTTTATTCCTGCTGATAATTTATATTTAAATAAAATTTTGTTTTCCCCCAAAAAAATTAGTCACTGACAGGAACCGAGGAACTCGTTCTCTACGGCGTTGTTATTTTTAATCCTACTGGATAATGGAGGAGAAAACTTCCGCGTTAAAAAATGTCGTGTGTCACTTCCGCCTGCGACAGTCACGTGTGCGTAATAAAAAAAAAACCCTGTGACGCCACGACAGACGCCCCGCCCATCTGGGCGCGCCTCAAGCTAGACGAGGGATTGTTTTCCTGTTTGTTTGTAGAACAACGGGATTGATGAGAGGGAAAAAGGGATAGTTAATGAAAAGCGGGTAAAAAAAATTAAAAAGGTTTTATTAATAATTAATAAAACCTCTCACACGGCAGAATAAAATATTAGAATACAGAAAAAAGACGTTTTATATTTTAAAAAAACCGTACTTTATGTTCATTTTTTTTAAAGAAAAAAATATTTTTGTCAATTTTGCACGACAAAACTAATATAATCGTTTAACAAACAAAAAAAAAACTCATTTGTTGTCCATCATATAAAAACACAAACAAACAAACCTTTGGATTTGTTTTGTGATCAAAATTTTACAAAAATTTTTACAAACTCAGGTGACTGAGGGTCAGAAATCACAACCTTTTGTGGAAAAAATTCCTCAGTAACTGTGTGTGTGTGTGTGTGTGTGTGTGTGTGTGAGAGACATCGCAGAAACGACACAAGGAGGATGAGGAGAATCAGCCTTCCAAGAGGAAGTGGACCGTAAGTGGCGTAGTTGGGGGAGTGACTCATCGTACGTAAAGCTGAACACTGATTGGCTGATCACACACACAAGGTTAGTCATTATTAACAATCTAATAAACTGTACCAGACTCTCCACTGCAGTGTAATGTCCACGTCAGGTGCAGAAGAACCACAAAACTACTCTTTCAGCAAGAGCTGTAGTCTAATCTGGGGATTTATATCACTAATATCTGGCAACCCGTTTAAGATTTCAAGGGAAAGAATTTCTCTCTCTCTCTCTCTCTCCCACACACACACACACCTAGAGATTAATTTTGTTCCATAACAAACAGACTAAAGGATGTTTTTGTGGGCAGTCACTGGTCCAGATTGTTACAAGGATGAGCTGTAAAGAATGCACCGTTCTCACCGTAGAGTAGAGATTTAAAAAAAAAAAAAAAAATACATATTAGAATGTTATGTTTCAGGATTATTGGAAGCTTGAAGGTCTAGAATACGTGTTGTACTGTAATCTGAAACTAGGAACTAAGAGCAGGATGTGGAGGATCTGCTGAGGAACCTGTTTCTCGTCCAGATATTCCTGCAGCTTCTCGGCACGGTCCAGGTACTGAGAGCACTTCTCTCGGATCTTCTGGTTCCCGTCTTTCCCTTGAGGCTCACCTGAGTGCACACACACACACACACACACACCACATTACACACCTGTTAACACATGTTTAAATAATTCTATGAAAACCATCACGACAGCAT
>NC_080716.1:3989111-4029111 GCF_019097595.1 Hemibagrus wyckioides
TTTTTTCATTTATTATTTGTTTTTTGGTTTTGTTATTTATAATTTTTTTTCATTTCTTATTTTGTTTTCTAATTTATTTTGTTTTTTATTTATTTACTTTTATTTGTTTTCCTGATTTATTTTGTTTTTTTTATTATTTTATTTTCAGATTTTTTTATTTTATTTTGTGTTTATTTTGTTTTCTTTTATTTGTAATTTTATTTTCTGATTTGTTATTTTTATTTATTATTTTGTTTATTATGTAATTTTATTTTCTGATTTGCTATTTTGTTTTTAATTTATTTCTTTTCATTTCTTATTTTGTTTTCTAATTTGTTATTTTTTGATTGATTTATTTTTGATATTTTATTTTCCTAATTTCTTTCTTTCTTTTCTGATTTGCTATTTTGTTTTGTGTTTTATTTTTTTTATTTTTTTTTCTGATTTGCGATTTTGCTTTTTTATTAATTTTGTTTTTTTTATTAATTTTGTTTTTTTTGTTATTTTATTTTCTGATTTGTTTTGTTTTCAATTTATTTACTTTTTTCATTTCTTATTTTCTTTTCTAATTTGTTATTTTGTTTTGTATTTATGTATATGTTATTTTCAGATTTGTTTTTTTATTATTTTAATTTCTGATTTTTTTTTTTCATTTGTAATTTAATTTTCTGACTTGTTATTTTGTTTTCAATTTATAATTTTTTTTTTCATTTCTTATTTTGTTTTCCAATTTATTTATTTATTTTTATTTGTTATTTCATTTCCTGATTTATTTTGTTTTTTATTTGTAATTTTATTTTCTGATTTGCTATTTTGTTTTTAATTAATTTTTTTCATTTCTTATTTTGTTTTCTAATTTGTTATTTATTTATTGATTTATTTTGTTTTTTTGTTATTTTTTTATTATTTTATTTTATTTGTGATTTTGCTTTTTATATATTTTGTTTTGTATTTGTTATTTTATTTTCGTTTTGTATTTATATTTTTAAATTTCTTATTTTGTTTTCTAATTTGTTATTTTGGAGCTGATAGTGGACTTCAGCAGAAAGCAGGAGAGGAACTACCAGATCCCTGTGATCAACGAGAGCCCAGTGGAGAGAGTGGACAGCTTCAGATACCTCGGTGTTCACATCACGCAGGACCTGTCACGGTCCTGTCACATCAACACTGTGGTGAAGAAGGCCAGGCAGCGTCTCTTCCACCTCAGACGCTTGAGAGACTTCAGACTGCCCGTTAAGGTGAACCTGGTTCGGGAACAGCACCATGCAGGACAGACGAGCTCTTCAGAGGGTGGTGCGGTCAGCTGAGTGCATCATCCGTACCAAGCTCCCTGACCTGCACTCAATCTACAACAAGCGGTGCTGGACCAAGGCCAGGAAGATCGTGAAGGACCTCAGCCACCCCAACAATGGACGTTTCTTACTGTTGAGGTCAGGGAAGCGCTTCCACTCCCTGAAGGCCAACACAGAGAGACTGAGGAGAAGTTTCTTCCTGCAGGCTATATGGTCTCTCTCTCAACCAGAACCAGAACTCCACATAGGACTCAACTGACTGGACTTGCTATGTTTCCTTCACATGTGTTGGAAAACACCAAACTGTACCATACATTTACACATTTGCACATTACAGGACTGTGACACACAATACATAAAAACATAAACATATATGGGACATTCTGGTCCCGGTTATACATAAAGAGGACTTGTGCACATCTGCGCTTAAGATGGACAATACCACTGCTCTCATCACCTTATTTCACTGAATGACCACCCCATACTGCTGCTATCTGCACACTGCACATTATTGCACACTATACACTTTATATAGTTCTGTATAATACAGTTGTTTACATTTTACATATTTTATACATATTCTGTAAACACAGATACCCTACCTTACTTATATTTATATTTACCTACTGTAAATTGTAGTTTTTTTTATATTTTTTATTTCGTATTTTATATTTTACATTTTATCCCTGTCTTTTCTGTCCTTTTCTATTCCATTTCCTTTTCAAGGGTCAAAGCAAACAGTCGTGTAAGCATTTCACTGCATATCACACTGTGTACCATTATGTATGTGTCCAATAGAATTTGAATTTATTTACGTTATTTTATTTTTCTGATTTGTTTTTTTTTTATTTTATTAATTTTGTTTTTTTTATTAATTATTTTATTTTCTGATTTGTTATTTTGTTTTCCATTTATTTATTTATTTGAATCTGTTATTTATTTATTTTTTTAAACAGATGTTGCTCCCCGAGCGGCACAGATGCTCATCGGACGTTTTCTACTTTTCCGAACTTTAACATCAGACTCTGTTTAATGGATTATTCCGTCAGCACGTGATGGAGCCGGCGCTCCGCACCCCACGCTTCACTCAGACCCCAGTAAACAAACACTGATGTAAAATATTTTTATTTTTTTCTGTAAATGTTCCTAAATTCAGTTCCTTGAATACCAAACCCTATATTCGCTCTGTGTACTTCAAAAGGCTTCATTTTTCCAAAACTGTTGAGACCTACTATACAGCGGAGGGGGAAAAACACCACCGGGAAAAAAAAACAAAAAGAAAGGTCAACATATTTTACAAGACAAGAAAAATATTCAGGAAACAAAAAAATTTTTTTGATACAGCTGTTCAAAATATATACAACTGAGTCTTTGTGGAAAACAAAACAAGGGGAAAAATATCATGCCCTGTACAATTGAGGGGTAAAACTGGGTAGTTTGTGTACAAGAGAGAGAGAGAGAAAGAAAGAATTCAAAACAACTTGAAAATTGTGAAATGTCAGGAAATCATTAGCGCCAGGGTTAAATTCCACACCGTCCTCACGCACACGTGAAAATCACGCCAATTCACTCACTGATTTTTCCACAAAAACCATCCTCTAAATTTGACGTGAGCGTATGTACAAATTTTAAAAAAACCTAAGGTTTAAACCTAATCTTAAACGTTTTCGAGTCGTGATTTATTTCCTTCTCAATCATTTATTTATTATTTTTCCCCCGTGCAGACGGATGGTGGTATTTTTGGTAGCGTGTTCATGAGAAGGCGCCGCGTAACGACTTTGTGACACATGCATAAGTGGTGTATAACAGCTACAGAGTGTATATGTTTTATATATATCTATAAATGCATCTAAACAACAATAAATAAAAAAAAGAAATGGAGTTATTTGACTGACTGGGAAAAAAAAACATAGAAAAATATCCTTCAGGTGAGTCCAGCGCCACTTCATTGTCCACACAAACGCAGGAAATATTCATTTTTACTTTTTTATTTATTATTCAGCTTTATTATCTTATCTTATTAATCAGCCTCCAGACTTCACAATGCTTTTTTCCCATGGTTAAAAAAAAAAAATCCTAAAATAAAAAAATTTCCCTCTCAGAAAATCTCTTCATGTAAGAGGCTCGGCGTTCCTCGTATTAATGCGCAGTCCTCGGCTTATGCATGTGTTACGAAGCCTTTACGAAGGCGGCGGTCCGCTTCAGCGTTCCCACCTTTTTTTAAAAAAAAAAAAAAATCATTTTCAAAAATTAAAATTTTTTTTTTTTCTTTTTCAAGTGGTCAGAACGAATCACAAAAAAGTCACTACGATACCGTACGGAGAAAATACTCCTTCCGCAAAAATTCTGTACAGAATAATTCATTTAAAATAAGCTCTGAGACGCAGAATTAAATAATTCTTTTAAAAAGGAGAAAGAGAAAAAAAAATTACAAAAAAAAAATAAACAAAAACAATAAAAACCCCAGAGCACATCTAAAACATGGATATGAATAAAGGTAGTATTTGGTCGATGGTCATTCCGATATTTTTTTGTTTTTCTTCAATTTATATACACTTTATATACAGGTGTAACCGAATCTCTTCACACCGCTCTTCTTCACACCTTCCTCCTCTCCTTTTTTCTTTTTTTCTTTTCCTTTTTTTTTTTTTTTTAAATCTATCATTAAAAATATGAAGCCGCACTCGTTCACTCACACGGTAATAAATACAAAAAAACACCATTTTTTTCTTCTCTCACACACACACACACACAAAGAAAAAAAAAAAAACAACAACCGAGGATTAAAAAAACTGACTCATGGAATCAAGTATTTCTTTTTTTTTTTTTTTTTCGTGAGTTTCGTCGTCCGTCTCTTCTTCTTCTTCTTCTTCTTCTTAGTGCAAGTTACTTTTTTTCCTCCTCCTTTAATGCGGAAGTCCTTACATTCTTCGTTCAGTGATGTTCTACGTTACAGTCACGGATAGCCATAGCTCCGCCCACTTTTTAACATTTTGTTTTCTTCGACCAATAAGGCATAACCGGTACAGTGATCGCTCTCTCGTCTTTCGCATTTCATTCGCTGGTGAAAGATTTTTCCCCTTTACACACACACACACACACACACACGTAGCAGGTGAAAGCGAACCTCCTCCAGAGAACGACGCACATGGCTCTAACACAAAGGTGTGTTTTCCTCTTGATTTCACACAATATGATCCTCTTCATCCTCGCCGCTCTCCTCCTCTTCCTCCCCCTCCTCCACTCTCCAGTGTCTCGGCACGGTTTTCCGAGTTTCAGGAGCGACCGGATCCTCTTCCTCTTCCTGTTCTCCTTAAATAAAGGTCATTAGTTCATCCACTTGCGGCAGTTTGCTGCCCCACACAGACACGCCATCTTGCTGTGTTGGTCCACCAGCCCCAGTCTGTAATCATAACACAGCTGAAACACACACACACACACACACACCTGGTGAAGGACCGGACACGTGTGTGTGAGTGAGTGTGTGTGTGTGTGAGTATGGTGTGTGTGTGAGGGTGAGTGTATGTGTGAGTATGGTGTGTGTGTGTGGTATGTGTGTGTGTGTTGTGTGTGTGTGTGAGGGTGAGTGTATGTGTGAGTATGGTGTGTGTGTGTGTTGTGTGTGTGTGTGAGGGTGAGTGTACGTGTGGTATGTGTGTGAGGGTGAGTGTATGTGTGGTATGTGTGTGAGGGTGAGTGTATGTGTGTGTGAGTATGGTGTGTGTGTGTGGTATGTGTTTTGTGTTGTGTGTGAGGGTGAGTGTATGTGTGAGTATGGTGTGTGTGTGTGGTATGTGTGTGTGTGAGAGGGTGAGTGTGTGTGTGTTGTGTGTGAGGGTGAGTGTATGTGTGTGAGTATGGTGTGTGTGTGAGGGTGAGTGTATGTGTGAGTAAGGTGTGTGTGCGTGTTATGTGTGTGTGAGAGGGTGAGTGTGTGTGTGTTGTGTGTGAGGGTAAGTGTATGTGTGTGTGAGTATGGTGTGTGTGTGTGGTATGTGTGTGTGTGTGTGTGTGAGGGTGAGTGTATGTGTGTGTGAGTATGGTGTGTGTGTGTGTATGTGTGTGTGAGTATGGTGTGTGTGTGTGGTATGTGTGTGTGTGAGGGTGAGTGTATGTGTGGTATGTGTGTGAGGGTGAGTGTATGTGTGTGTGTGGTGTGTGTGTGTGTGTGTGTGAGTATGGTGTGTGTGTGTGGTATGTGTGTGTGTGAGAGGGTGAGTGTGTGTGTGTATGGTGTGTGTGTTGTGTGTGTGTGAGAGGGTGAGTGTGTGTGTGTTGTGTGTGAGGGTGAGTGTGTGTGTGTGTGAGTATGGTGTGTGTGTGTATGTGTGTGTGAGTATGGTGTGTGTGTGTGTGTGTGTGAGTATGGTGTGTGAGTATGGTGTGTGTGTGTGTATGTGTGTGTGAGTATGGTGTGTGTGTGTATGTGTGTGTGAGTATGGTGTGTGTGTGTATGTGTGTGTGAGTATGGTGTGTGAGTATGGTGTGTGTGTGTGGTATGTGTGTGTGTGAGGGTGAGTGTATGTGTGGTATGTGTGTGAGGGTGAGTGTATGTGTGTGTGAGTATGGTGTGTGTTGGTGTGTGTGTGTGTGTGTGTGTATGTTACCTCTTCTCCTTTCTCAATCCTGCGGTTGGAACTGATGATGATTTTGTAGCCTCTCTCGAAGGTCACGACCTCTGCCACACAGTTTGGCGAGCAGGAATGATTGATGTACCTACACACACACACACACACACACACACACACACACACACACTTTATATTGAGCTCATATTTACAGCTGCTGAAATCTGATGCTTGATTCCTGTAATGTTTTTTAGAAAGGATAAAAGGCATGTAAAATACTTTATTATTATTTTTTGTTACCTTGCAGGGCTTCCAGAACATGTGGCATCGATCACACAGTCACCATCGATACGGAACATGAACACCGCTCGGTTCTGAGAGACAAAACCACAATCAGGACAAGTATCGCTATAGAAACCACGATGTCTCAGAAGGTTAATATAAACCATCAGAGCTGCTGTTCTAGAGAATGATTCAGGACCTTCTGACCAATCAGAGTGCAGCAACTCATACATACCTTGGCCTTGTAGTGCAGCTCCTTCCTCATGGCCACTTCGTTACGAAGGATGTTTCCCAGATACTCGATCACCATCGTCTGCTTCTCAATGTCCCGAGCTGCAAAGAGCCCCAGGCCCTGCACACACACACACACTTAATAAATTAATTCTGCTGTACCTTCCACAGTATATGAGAAATCCTACAAAGAAAAAATCAGAGCAGATGTTGACCTGGATGCGCGAGTGAGCGAGGTAAACATTGCCCTTCCACTCGCTGCTCAGTCGCCGGTACTGAGACGACTTGGAGTGGACGAAGTGTTTACTGTGGGACGATCCGGCCTCAGGAGGAGCAGAGTTCTGGATGGCTAAAGACGTCCGGTTCCACGAGGATAAGATCTCTAACCTGCGTGACGAGCAGAGTTTCAGGACTTCACATCTCACCCAAATTCGTATAGTTTTTCTCTCAAACCAGACACACCCCTCATCTAGGTACTGACCTCTGACCCTGCGGGTAGCTCCGGAGCTCAGAGCGGGCACTGCCTGAGGGGTTGATGGATAAAGGAAGCTCCAGCATGGGGTTGCGTCCGTAACGGAAGCGGTACCTCGAGCAAGCCTGAACTCCCGGCAGCTACCATCGCAAAACAAAGACGAGAAGTGATGTGAGGCACCGGGGAACACGGAAATACTACATGATACATAAATTATCTGATCAATGTAATTATTAATCCTCTTTAGGAACCGTATACTAATCCTATAGTAATGTAACGTACAGCTCTATAAACAACTTACATGCTTTATACTACAGCAAACTGCAATCACTTCAATTAACCAAAAAGAAATTAAATAAATCTATCAATAAATTTAGAAAATATATATTTAAAAAAATTATATTGGGTTTTCTATTAAAGTTTTTATTTAAAAATATTTTTATATAAATCTGAAATAAATAAATATTTACAATAAACTAATTACTATAAAATTTAACAATATATTTTTAAATCCAATTTTGCTCCAGTTTTCAGACCCAGTTTCAGATATTTTTGTTAAAGGAAAATAATACCTAATAATAATTATAATAATAAATACCCATTAATAATAAAAAAAATAATACCCATTTAAAAGTCTGCTCCGCCTTTTCCCGAACATTTTCTTACACATTTTGTAAATATTCTTGAATCCTTTTTGTTGTGGATTAAATAAACGCCTCTGAATGCCTCCACTGCACCTGCTGCTTCCTTTAACTTGTTTAATTCGTTTGCAAATATCCGTCAAACTTTATACAGAATGAGAGAATGATTATTTTTAGTATTTTATTACTCACCGATTCGGCAATGCGCGTCACCGCGGAGACCGTGAGACCGAACAGATCTTCTCCTTTCAGGTAGATTGGGAAGAGACGCAGCATTCCGGTTTCTGCCCTCCGTTCTGCTACGGAGCTCAGGACTTTGTCCCACACTCCTACACACACACACACACAAGCAGAGGTTTTAAAGTACAACAAGCAGAACAATACAAACTGCACAATTCCTCGCTGAACTTTTAAACCCTTATATTAATCCACGTTAAATAATGACTAAAGGAAGTTAGGGACATTCTTTTTACTTTATCCTTATTAATAATTTCAGGATCTATGAATATGCATGTACATGCAGATTGCAAACACCCCCAAGGTCGTAACAATTCGTCAACAAGCTGATGCACGTGGGAGTTCACTATGCCTCGATTTTCATCTATCTTGTTTTTCAGATGTTAAATAGAACTCCCTCTGCACCTTTAGCCGTGGTGTCGGTGAGCAGCAGGTCTTCGTAGCCCTTCTCCAGGACTCGGATGCAGAACTCGGGACGTCCTTGGTGCTCCTCGACAGTGCACACGTAGCGGCAACGGCGGTGCCCGTGCCTCATGCTCCAGTACAGACGGCTAGCCTCGTATCCGGGCGGGAAAATGGTGTTGGATGAGTGGAAGTGGGGCATTAGGGCAGGTGGAAGCTGCCCCATAGTATGAAAGAGCAAGCTGCCTACGCGGAAGGTGTGTCCAAGCTCGGGGCGCTGAACCGCAGCAGCCAGCTGGCGGAGTTCATCACGCTGGACATAGACACGACGGAAAACTGAAAAACAGCGCAACTGCTGGTCCTCAAGGTGCAGAAGGGCACCAGAACCCGAGATTCTGGGTCGATGCTGGTGGCACAGCATGGTTTTGTCCTTAAAAAAGGTGCAACCTGCCTGTAAAGCACATGTGAAGTGGTAGACGTTGAGGCATCGGAGTCGGTGGCAACCGCTGGTGGCGCCCAGGCGTTGGCAGAAGGCGCAGGAAATGGTCCGACCGCGCTGACGTGCCTGCTCCACGTTGATCAGGGCACCTGCTTGGGTTTCGTACACCTCTGAGGACCAGAGGGCACAGTTCAGATGCACCCAGGTGTCCAGGTCCAGGTTGAGGAGCCGAGCAGCACCGTCTGTCACCCCGTCACCCTCCTGATGGCAGAAGCAGCAGCGGCGCCGGTCTCGGAGAGATGAGCAAGGACGCAGAGATGAGTTCAGCTGAAGCAGGAGATCTTCCACTGCCTTTTCCGGTGCCGGAGATCCGGTTTTCGGCACCATAACCTGCATCGTCCACTTGCGCCAACGCAGGCCTTTCCAGCGTTTACCGTGGTGCCAAGGCTTCTCATCTGATTGGTTCTGGGAACGAGGCTTTAGCTTTACGGTTACTTTGAGATTCTGCCCTTCGGGGACACTCTGCTCCATCTTGGGCTGCGTTCTCAGAGGCTCTGCTGGAGCGAGAGTGACACGGAGTCCATGTTGAGAGGGGGAAGGAGATAAAGACTTGGGCTGAAGCTGGGCCAAGCAGTGGACGTCTAAAGAGGACATGTTGTTGTTGTACTGATGCTGTGCTTTAGATGGACTTCCTTTCACAGACAGGTCTGAAAGCAGGGCCACAGATGCCTGGAGACACAATACTTAGTTTTAACATTCTGATAACTCTCGACCTTCACATTCACAGCAATTTAAATGAAAATATATATGTTTCTTAAATTCTTGCATTTGCTCACTGGCTTCTAAGCTCGGACAAAACACTACTATTTTTACACAAACCAGTTCCAAATATGATTTCTTTGAAAAAAAAAAAAGAGTTGTGAAAATGTTGTTTTTTAATTGTCTAGTAACAGAGATACAGTACAAACCTCGGGGTCACCGCTGCCTTTGGGCTGTGCAGAGGAGTGCAGTATGAGACAGCTATGGCTGCAGAACACCAGATCTCCATCAGAGCTGGGCTGAGAGTCCTGTAGAGCAAACAGAGTGAAGACCATTGGTCAAAAATCAAAATACAAAACACATATTGTATAGCTTTCCAGCCATGGCATGCAGAAAAGATCAAACACTAAAAGTATAAGTGGTTAATCAGTGTGTTGCATCCATGCCACGCTGAAATGCAATGCACTGTCCAATCACAGACATGGATGCAGAGAAAGAAAAGAAACCCCTCTTACCTGTGCTTTGTTTGGATGTTCTTTGGGTTTCCTCACACCTCCCCCCAGGATGACCACTTTACAATGGCGGCACCATTGTGGCTTGGGGCCTGGGCTGCTTGAGCCGTCTCGGTACTGTTCTCTGCCTCTCATTGGACCTGGACACAACAAACAGCGAAATTAAACACTGTGTGTACAGAGAATACTTCTGTTATCAAATCTTTCTGAGAATTTCTCGTCTTGTTATGTAACTTATTCGTTGCACCTATGTCTATGATATGTAGATAATGTTACCAGACCATGGTTGCTGATTAATGTAATATGTTTGTGCCGTGACTTAAACCTCCCAGCACATGCTACGTGAATCAATTTGACTTGATTTTCTGTCATCCAAGGGACCAGAGGTCTTATAACGACCATCAGGAATATTGGCATCTACGCTGGGATTCCCACTGACGTTCAATTTTTTTATCCAGTAGGACACTGCCTTCGAGCAAATATCTGACAGCATGTAACAGACTCGAGCAGGCCTGGATCGTTGCTACGTTTCATTAGCCTCCCTGATCATTGAGCCATCAACGACTCTCTGTCATCACCTGATCCACACGGGGCGCTCAGACAGAAATAACGAGGTGCCCGAGTTAGCAAACATTGTTAAAGAGGACAATCATCTGTGTGAATGATGATGGGAAAACAATTAGAGAGAGACTGCTGTCCCCTACTGTTTTTCCCTTCATGATTTTAGTAAAAAGGCTTTGAGAGCGGCTCGCATGGTAGGCGTTCTCAGTTGGAAATACCTCTTTATGCAGATTTTGTTGTTGGGAATTTTTCCTTCAACCAAAAGTTGCTGATGTCACATTGTTAGCTTTCTACTCTGTGAATAAACTCATGCTAGTAGTAGTAGACATGCTAGCAGATCGCAAGCCTCTGTTTTTCTTAAAGTAACTGAGAAAAATGCACTGAAGGACAATGAGCACCGGCGGATGCTGACGTGAATCTCAAAGGAACTTTAAAGACCTTCTAAAAGGAAGTTTATATTATGTGGTGCAACAGAACTCACTTTTAACCAAGTGCTGATTCTGCTGATGCTGAGCTCCTGCATGCGAGTTCATCTGTTCCGCCCCATGAGTCTGCACTGGACGATGCTCAAGGCCGTGTGCCAAGGCTTTATGGGTACCCAGACTGCCGTGTGGCCACGGTCCACCGCTCACTTCATAACTGCTAGGGATCTTCACCCGGATAAGGTCGGCGATGGCCGCTACCACGTCAGTGATGTTCTAAAAGAGCAAAAGAATTCACTTGAACTAGAATTCACATTTCTTTTTTTTCCATTCTCCCTTCTATACGTCTGCGCTTCCTTACCTCAGCAGCGGCGGGCTTCAGTGTGATTGCTATGGAAACAAGTCCAGGGCCATTCTGCTGTGTTGCGAACGGAGAGCCGAAAAACATGGACGAGGGCTCGGTTTTAATCTCCCTCAGCTTAGTCTCCGAGCCTAAAGACACGTGGTGGATACGTGTGAGAAACTTTTGTATAAATGTCTGTTGGGTTTGTGTTGAATGTAACGTGAGATGAGACTACCTGTCCCTCTGGATTTTGGGAACATGGGCATCACTGGAGAGAGCGACGGAGACGGAGGCTCCTGTTTGACCAGAGACAGATCCGGATAGCGGCTGATCTCCATGCCAACCACGCTTTCCGGAGACGAGGAAGGAACAAAACTGTCCGGTGTGTCCCTGTCCTCACAGTGCTCCTGTCCCCTGTACAGATAAAAAAAGGACCTTTTCAGTCAGTGAAATGGTGGGCTGAAGCCATTTTTTCACTCTTCTGAAAGTCCTTTTCTGATGACAAAGTGCTGGTGCCAAATCTGGAACTGCTTCACACTTTCACAGCTGTTGATTTCAGTTCTAGCAACAAAAACTTACCAGTTTGGAACCTAAGAACTCAAATCAGGCTATTGTCAAATATTGCAGCATGAATCAGAGACCCGAAGGACTAACTGGAATATCAGAATTTCTGTTAGGTTTGTGAACAGCATCTTATCATTGGAAAAGGATGATGACTTCAGACTAATCCCCAGTCCTGACTAGTTCCACATCTTATCTCTAGTGGTTTCACTGCAATTCCCAACTTGTGACCATATGATGATTATCAAGCAAAACCATGTGACCAAACAAATGACTGAAAACACAAAAGAAAAAAAGATTCACCTCAGCTCTTCCTGGTTGTTGTGAGGGGGCGTGGGTAATGAAGCAGGTACGTCCACTGTTTTGGGGCCATGAGCAAGAGCTCTTGCGAAGAGTTCCTCCTCGGTCTTAAAAGGTACATGAAGTGGTCTAGAAGGCAGCCCTTTGGTCACTAGATGAAAAGCAGAAATTGTTTATCCACACAAATTAGAAATTGGTGCATATCCATTCCTAAAAGAGCAAGACCTGACATATGCATATCCATTTTGGTGTGTGTATGGTGTTCAGTGCTGAGACTCACCATCATGGCCGCCCACGACAGCTGCTTTACTGGCCAGTTCCTCTGTGGTGGCAAAGCCGTTGAGCAACTTCTGGCGCGCCACGGGCGGAGGTGTGGGAGGCAGAGATGCTGGAGGGGTTGGAGGATTACTCAGGTTGTTCTGCTGTTGGAAGACAGAGCAGAAACACACAATGAGCCAGGCTCAATTAACTCTAATATATTATAAAAATATAGTTCTGATCATGGCTTCTCTGACGTACTTTGTAAATGAGCTGGGAGTAATAATCCGACATGCCGTCCAAAGAGGCACTCCCAAAAGTGCCCGAAAGACGGCTTTCTCCGTCTAGCTGCCCACTGCCATAGGGCACGAAATGGGCAAAATTTACACCGACCAGAGGCTCCATCAGGGGCAAGAGTGAGAGCTGCTGCTGCTAATGGCAGAGGCAGACAGAGAGAGAGGGAGAGAGAGAGAAAGGAAAGATGTGAGTGTGTGAAATTAGAAACCGGTTAGGAGCCTAGAGAGATGGGCTCTCGAGGTTATATGATAGTTTAATTAACACAGAGCTCTGATATCTTGATATCTACTGACATGAATTCTTAAAAGATTCTTTAATGGTCAATTCCAGCATCATTACAAGTTATGTTACATGGCATGTGAATGGTAAATTGTTAATAATTGACCTGTGCATTCAGTACTCTCCACAGTTTTTGGAAGTTTCTTACACACATGGGTGTTGAATGAAAAGTGAACACTGTAAGTGTAATAAAGCTCTTAGCAGTCCTTGCTAATATCAGGTCAAGACAACTGATTTAAGCCTTTTAAGATTCAGGGTGGGTACTTTGAGGATAGGGAAACCTTGATCTTGAGATTCAAATTTACAATAAAGCTATCAGATCCTAGTAGGTAAGAGCTATTCTATTTGTCTTACCTGTTTCAGATTAGTCATTACTGGCTCAGTGGAGGGATACATGGCTTGTCTCTCATCCTCCTCCTTCTTCCTCTTTTTAGAGCGTGGGGCTGGACGTTCTCCACTCTTTGGAGCACGCTTGGTCCGTTGCCTTTTTTTGTCTTCAGACATTAAGGGGCTGCTGAAGTCAGGGTTAAATGAGAGCTGGCTGTCTGAGAAGGTCTGTAGGAAGCACAAATGAAGACTATGTAAACCCAAGCAATTTATACAATACAATTTTATCCAAGATGAGAAAGAAGAGATGTGAATCTTTACCCCAGTGCTGTCTATAGAGCTTTGTCTCAGGAAAGCCTTGCTATCCGTTGAGGTTTCCTCCTCCGATCTCAAACTGTCCTCGGACTTCTGGTGGGGTAATGGGAGCGGAGGTGTCTTCTTGTTTTTCAGGAGATGTTTCAGGAGCTCATTCCCACCTTCTCCTTTTGAGCTACCTGCCGGACTTTGGCCTGTGGGATGTGGCGACATGCCTTCCTTGTCCCCTTCCACTTTTACTATGCCCATACCCATATTCATGTCAGTGCCTTTTGGACCATGACAGTCAGTGGCTTCAATTCTTTCCAGTTTGATGTTAGTAATCTTGTCTTGTATGTCATGATGCCCCATGGTGACGTCAGATGCTCCGCAATAGCTACCATCAGAAAGCTGACGCTCCAGCTCTGAGTGGTGCTGGCTGCTCTGAGAGCCTGGGGTGGAAGATCCAGGCTGGGAGGTCTCGCACAGCTCCTGCTCTCCAAAGAGCAAGGGATTCCTGGTGGGCGTGGATGAAGTATCTGATACACAGGGGGTCAAAGGGGCGGTTAGGTCAGAGTGTGGTGTAGATGGTGCCCTTAAAGATTCAGAGTCCTCATCGTTTTTCTTACTTCGGTTTCGTTTCTTCTTTGCCTTTTCATCTGGGATGATGTTTGAATAAAGCTGAATCAGGGATGGACCAGATCCAGGAAAGTTTGGTGGAAGAGGAGTAGTTGATTCTACACCAAAAGGATGACCTTGACCTGGATTCTGTTGTACCATATTTGGCCCAGGGAATCTTTGCGGTCTGGGTTGCCCTGGAACAAAATGAGATCCATGTGGTACTTGGTTATCCAGCCCAAAACCTGGTCTTACATCCTGAGGGAAAGGGCCATTTCCCATCATGGGTATAGAAGAAGCAGCTCCAATTGCAGGCTGCATGCCTGGCTGATGGGGAAATCCTGGCCCTTGCAGTTGCTGCTGAGATCTATGTTGTTGCATAAAGTCCTGAGGCAAATTCTGGTTATAGAAGGGCATCTGGCTGAGTAGGCCTTGCTGCTGCTGCTGCTGCTCAATTTCCATGCGTTGTTTCATGCGCTGTCGCTCCACCTCCTTCATCAGCTGCACCCTCTGTCTCTCCTGCTGCTCCCGAAGTCTCTCCTTTCTCTCTCGTTCTTGGAAACCTTCACTGAATGGATTAGTGTCATCAAAATTCACATGAGGAGACTCACCAGCGACTTGCCCCTGACCAGGTCTGGGTAGTGTTTGCTGAGGAGCAGGGCCTTGCATCATCTGAGGAGGCATTACACCCGGCATCTGAGATCCAACAGGACCTGGAGCTCCAGGACGCCAGCCTGGCATGTTGGGCATATTTGCCTGGTTTGAATGCATCTGCATGGGCATGGCTGGACCCATAACAGGTTGGTTCACAGGGCCAGTTGGCATCATGCCTGGATGATTTTGCATTGGCAAAATGCCAGGCATCATCTGAGGCTGCAGGGCACCTTGCTGCTGTTTCACCCTGTACTCTTCTATCAGCTCTGCGTGCTCTTTCTGTTGTTTCCTAATCTAATGTACGGAAGACAAAACACCAATTGCTGAACAACCATCCGTTGTTTCAAAGTATTGCTGATATAAAAATTAACATGCATCTACATCACCTGTTCAAGTTGTTTCTGTACCACACCCTGCTGCTCTGTGACATGTTTCAGTTGCTCAGCATCCTCCTCTGGAAACTCCCGTCCAGCTTTCTTAGCTGTCCTCTGCTTAGCCGATAAGGCCTTCTTTGACTTCCTGTGAGCCCCAATCTGTTCCTCAAGAAACTTCTGCTGCATCTGAAGAAGCTTTTGAGTCTCCCGAAGCCAGTCTTCATACTGTATTTTCTGGGCTTCATCTAAGAAAGAAAGTGCAAATATCAAGCTGAATAAATCTGATTTAAGACAAGTGTCAATACTTCATGTTGAAATACACTTACTGGTAAATCCTTGACCAAAACTTGGAGGACTGGGTCTTGTCATGTATGGAGCCAGTTTGCCATCCTTATTAAATAAAGAGAGTCGCTGTTGGTACAAATGAATTTTTGCATCATTTTGAAAAAATGAGAATGCTAATTAATGCTGTACCTGTGCCATTGGCTGCTGAGGAGGAACACATCCCTCTGGACCCTGTGGCCCCTGACTTGCTTGAGCAGCCACTGGAAATCTGAAAAATTCAAATTAAAATAAACACCAGACAAGTGTAAAGAATGCCTAAACATTATACTACATTAAACAATATTTTAATAAACATCAACGGATGAGGAAATGCTTACTTGTTCATGACCATCTGCGACATTCCCATATTGTTTTGGACCATTACTTTATTGATTCCTTTCAAGGCTACCATCTTTGCTTTCATGATAGGATCAGTGATGGCATCGAAATCTAAAAAAAATAAACCCATCATGTTAGAAGGACAGTGTACAAGGTATGATAACTAAGCTTCTTCTTTTTTGATTGTTAACTTTTGTGAGCTAAATTGTCATGTAGAAAAACCTTTCTGAAAAAAAAAACACTCCCTCATTTACCTATGTTAGGGAAGAACGAGTCATTAGACCGCTGTCTGATCATTGCCTGCATCTGCTTCTGTTGCTGCTGTTCTTGCCTTTCCTGATCCAGAAGATCTTGCAGCAGGAGTGGCTGCTCCTCCAGTAGCAACGGACGATTCTGCTGGCCCTGCTGGGATAACAAGGCTTGTTGGCTCTGAGGAAGAACGGCAGCTTGTTCTGCCGAAAGCAGAGCATCCTTGTGGTCCACTCCGAACACAGAACCTGAAGGTTGTTCCTGCATGGAACCTGAATGAATGTCTAATGGACCCTCAGTCTGAGCAGAAACTATTGATTGGTCTACCACCAGGCCAGCATTCATTCCTTGATCTAGCAGAGATGAATTAAGTGCCTGTTGTAAGCCAGATTCCTGAAGAGTCACTTGCTGACCACAGTTCTCTTGTTTATGTAGTTTGCTATCTGGAGCAACATTGACAAGTAAGCTAGATAGCACCGGAGTAGCATCAGGGTGAACACCAGGTTTTGTGTTAGCATCCGTACTACCTCTAAAATCTTCCTGATTAACAACTGAAGTGTTCGTTATTTGATTTTTACTAGAAGGTTCTTGTGATGGACCACTATTGACCTCAGTTTTGATATCTTTTTCTGCTTTCAGAGAAACCTGATTATCTTCTTCTTTGATGTGATCTAATAATTGTTCAGGTTTTTCCTCAGCTTTTAATTCTGCAGATGTGGGATCAGAAGGTAAGGCTGCAGCATTTGGACTCTCAGGCTTTTTCTCTTCTTGCTCCTTTTGGAGCTCAGCGCTGTCATTGTGGTCATCAATGGGATCATTGAGATCCAAATCCTCACTAAGGTCTAGGTCTGCATCTGTGTAGGCAATTATATCAAATTTCCCAGATGTCAAGAAAATATCGTCTAAGTGCAGGTCATTAGCTTCCAAATCCAGATCTTTTCCATCATCTGCATCAAGATTTAGGTTCTCTAAATCTGTATCCACTAGGTCCTTGACCTCCACATCTTCAAGGTCCTTCACAGCTGATTCATCTGCATCAATCTTCTCATCAGATCCTTCATTTATGTGTAAATCAACCTCATTTGATGGTCCAGAAGATGTTGCAGGAAAATTTGATGTGGCAGTCCCACCATAGGTCTCATTTGAAGCAGGTTGGCTCATTGACCTCATGATTGGAATCTGTCCAGTTCTTATTGTAACAGTGGACTGATGCAAGTTGTCCATACTCATTGCTCCATGCATATCTGCACCCACTCCCTGAGTTTGATTAATACTAGAATCCACAGGTTTAGGACCCTGACTGTTTGAAAAGCCCATGTCTTGTGCACTCATGAATCCTGGAGGTCGCTGAAGTTGTGAGGGTGATTCCATTCGGTTTCCCTGCATAACATGAGGTCCAAAGGGAAGTCGCAGCCTGCTCTCAGGAGGTCTGTGTCTCAGTTCTATAAAAGGTTGTCCCATAATATTGTGTTGCTGCATATGTATGCCTTGAGAAGGCAATGGCTGTAATCCCATTGGGTTGCCTCCAAGTGACTTCCCCAGATCAATAGACATGGACCTTCTCATTTGCGGATGACCTTCCATCATTGAATCTTGCATTTGATTCATGGGGGGTCTTAAACCAGGCCCTTGAACACCCGAGGAAAAACCCAACCTATAATTGGTAAAAAAAAAAAAATGCATTATTATTATTACATTATTATTATTACAATTATTATTTTTTAAATCTCTCTGTTATGTTATATTAATATTCATATATACCCACCTGGGTCCTGGTTGCCTGAGGTTATTTGTGTCTCCAGGAAACTGGGGTCTTGGAAATTGCCCTTCAGGAAAAGAGCCTCGTTGATCTCCTGGGTAGGGTCCATGGAATCTCTGAGGGCCCCTCACAGCTCCTGGACCAGGATATGGTGGAGGTGGTCGGTTGAATATGTCATTTTGTGGACCTCGGGCATCTTGACTCCAGTGTTGAGGAGTTCCTGGAGTCATGGGCCCTGGCTGCTCCTGTGGGCTCTTTTCTTGACGGATGGCACTTTTTTGCTGCTGCTGCCTGAGAAGCAGTTCTCGAATACGCTGACGCTATAACCAAAACAGTGTAGAATTTAACACATTAACATCTGTCAACAAACAGGACTTAATTACACACCAAATAAATGCAGAAAATGTCAAGAAATATCAATCTTGTCATTTTATGACCACTGCTGTATAAGAAAGAAAGTCAGCTAACCAATACAAAGTTACTGTACCTGTCTCAGCCTTTCCTCAGCTTCTGCAAGAGGCACAGTTTGAACATCAGTGTTCGGTTGTCCCATTGCTACAGTGCTATGTCCTAACGCTTGCTCTCTGTTCTCTGCAAACTGAGGGTGAGTATTCATCTGCGCCTGTTCAAATGGGTCATGAACTGGAGTCTGGCTTGGTTGACTAGACGGAGATTGAGACATACTGTTTTCATCTGCAAGACCAGGGTGTCGTGGAGTCTGAGACCCTGGAACTGCTGGACTGGCAAACGTATCCTGCATCAAGACCTGAGGTGGTGAAAATGCATCCTGAGTGGACATGGGTCCTGATCGTATACCCTGTGCTGCACCTCCAGGATGAGGCGTCCTAGGGCCTTGAGCAAATGGATCGTGGAGTAGTGACTGACTGACTCCCACTGGCTGAGCATGAGGGTCAGGTCCTATTGGCCGAGCCATTGCAGGAGGGTGATTAAATGGGTCTTGATTCCTTTGGTAATTCTGGGGTCTGGGGAACCTTTCTGGTACTCCTGGGTGTGGTGTCCCAGGAGGCTGTGCATAAGGATCCAGTGACATGGGTGACTGCATACGATTTTGAGATGGTGTTTGCTGGGAAGCTTGAGTCATCATGACAGGATGAGATGTGGCAGATTGGCGAGAGTAAGGTTCAGGGTCATGTGGTCTAGGAGTTCCTGGCATTCGCGCATATGGATTAGAATATGGGGCCTGGGCAAAAGGATCACAATGCGAGAAATCTGGTCTAGGGGTTGCAGGCATACGTGCATATGGATTTCCAGTAGACTGATGTGCTACTGGCCCTGGTTGTGTAAATGGGTGAGGCTGAGGTTGCCGTGTAACTCTTGATTGATTCTCAAAGGCTTCATTCATCGCAGGATGTGGAGTAAGTGGAGGATGTGCATATGGGTCATTCTGTTGACCCTGAGCAAAAGCTTCGGCAGGACGAGGTGGTACCATTGGCCTTTCAAAGGGATCCCCACTTGGTCTTCTTGAATGCATGGCTACATTTGGGTCCTGAGGCTGAGGTGGTGGCATGGGTGTTTTGAAGGGCTGGACAGAGCCAGATTCATTACTTCCTGGAATGGGAGCGAGTAGAGGGCGGGCATAAGGATCTGAAAGAATCATTTTGCCATGAGGCATTCGTGGGTATGCTTCCTTTCTCACGGCTCCCCTGGAAAATGGATCGTGTCCTGGAGAACCAATTATGTGCCTTCCTTCAACAGGCTGGCCCACCCTGGGAGGGCACATAGGCTTAAGAAAGGGATCTGTTGGACCTGTAGGCCTCGGTGTGTCTGGAGGCTTAGCATATGGATCAACATTAAGGGCTGTTGGTGAACCGATAGATTCATGTACCGATGATGGCTTCCCACGCTCCTCCGAAAGACTCCTTGGTGATTTCCCAGATTCAGAATTCCGACGAACTGCACCCGGACCACTTGGTGGTGGTCTTGGTGTGCCCACCATTTTGGCATAAGGATCCCAGGGTGATGATGGCCTAGAACCAGAAGAGCCTGGAGAGAACATTTGAGGGGATTGTGGCTGAGATCCTGAAGATGGGGGTGGAGGGTGCGGACGTAAAAAGACGTCATCTGGGGAGCCCGCTGTGGGAGTTCCTGGGAGTTGCGGTTTAGAGAACCCATTCTTGGAGGTGGACTGCATAGGAGACATGTTCCCATTGCTGGACTGTGATGATGCTGGACTCTGAAGGCTAGCACAGCCATCAAGATCAGACTGACCTCCTTTGATGTGCTGCTGCTGTTGCTGCTGCTGTTGTTGCTGTTGTTGAAGTTGCTCGTTCTTTACCTGCTCAAGTTTTTGTGTAGCTTCAATCTTGGCTTGTTGCTTACTTTTCTGTCTCATTTGCTGCAATAAAACAAAACATTTGCTAAACACCGGTGGAATAACTTGTGAATTTTAGCAGACTACTAAATATGATGTGGAAATCACTGAAACTACAGAAAAAAGATGTAATTTTCCTTGATTGTGTTATTTTTTGTTAAATTTTCTATCATGTTTATTTAATTATTAGCAATTAAAATCGCATATGTAATTAAGTTTCTTCCTCTCCTATAGCTGCATCAATTATGGTCATAACAAATCTACCAAAGAAAGCAAATATGTTTCATTGAAACTTGAAGCATGAAGACCACTAAAGTGGGTATTTCAAATTGAACAGTGAAACTCCTTCTGTAATTTTGTATTGTTTTAGACTGTTTTAGACTTAGATCTGCTGCACATCTTTCTTTTTCATGTGGAAGAGAAAAGACTAAATGGTACTTTCAATAATAAAAAATTGTACCTAATCCATAAGAGACAGAAGAACAGCCGCATGGCAATATAATTAACCAAGATCTTTACAGCAAAGTGAGTTTCCATGACTGTTAATCTACAACAGCTGTAGAAAGCAATCAACCACACAGTACGCTTTTTTTCACTTGCTGATGTTCAGCAGATTGGGTTTGATGAGATGATAATAAGGACGTAATGGTAATGGAGTGATAAAAATACAAGCTTTGAGTGAAATGGATTTTCCAGGCTTCATGCCTGTCGTGGGACTGACTGAGCCAGAACAACAAAAATGACTCCCAATACTTACTGAACAAGAAGAGAAACAAGATCTTATCAGTAATTATTGATAAAGGGAACAGTATTTCCAATTAAATTAACGACTAGCGAAAGCCTCAGAAAATCAGAAGACTTTGGGCTTCTTATACAACCTGGATGTACAAGTGTTCATGTACCAGTGAACATCCCAAAAATACAGACGTAGATATTTTTAGTTAAACTGCAACATTGGAATGACTAGAACAATTGTCCTTCGTGTTTTATTTTCACACCGGCCCCTTGAGCTGTGACCCGATTAGGCAGGAAGTAAAAGAGCATTTGACATCACTTGGTTCCTTTTCTGAAAACTTTTTGTGAAGCATCCTGCTGTGACCAAAATATGCTGGCACTTTTTAAACATGGCCATGTCCCTTCTGTCTGGGCAGCCTTTACCTGTAGAATGACACGTCTAACATGAGCAGGAAAAAACAGCTAGCATGAAAGGAGCCTAACGGTATGTTAACCCGAGTACGATTTAGTTGTCACCTTAGTTAGTCACCTTAGTTACCTTCTTCTGAAGAACAGCCATGGCTATATGGATAATGTTGCACATACACAATATGCAATTCAGTAACAAGCTGAGAAATGCCTAATTTTTTGCCCAGGCTTTACCTGTCTCAGCTTCCATTCCTGTTCCTGTTCGGATTCCTTGTGCTTTAGAGGATCCTTGAAGAGAAGCTCAGGGTCCAGAGGAGGAATAGCAGGATCAAACACTTCCAAAGGCTGTGAGGCCTGCGGCTGTTGCTGCCTCTTAATGGTCTCGTTAGACATTTGGACTTTGTTGATGCGCAGTGCTGCTCTGTTATCCCGGGCCTTTTGCTGTAAGAGACATACATCAGGGTGACTGATTAATATTTTGCGTGTTGGTGGAACCGGTGCAAAGACTCTTCAAATAGACCATCACTGACATGGCTATTACTCAATTATTAAAGAGAGACTGTAGCTGAAAGATGGAGTAGCTTTGATTAAAGGTTATACCACATATGGAGCTCGGTCTTGAGAACTTGCTTTCCTCCATAGCTTGGCAATTTGTTTCACTCTTGTTTGCCAGTCTGCAAAATGAATTTCAAGAATTAAATGAAAAATAAAACTGCATCTGGCTGAACTGATTTATTAAATGGATAAGCCACACCCACCTGGGTATTCCTCTTTGAGATTGGGGAAGTTGACGTTTGTGTAGAGGACGGGGGCCACGGTAGCGAGTTCTCCCAGCGTCTCCTCTTTCTCCCACTTCAGCATGCTCTTCTGAGCTGTGGATAAGGAATCCGACTCTCCCTCGGCTGCAGGAGGCGGAACCGGAAGCGGAGCAGGACTCGGACCTGGACCAGTGGCTGACCATGGACCCGCTGCATCACGCGACATCGGACCAAACTTCCTGTCCCTGTTCAACATACACGTCATACAGCGTCACCTAGACATCTACAGCAAGGTTTGAGTTCATTCTAAAAGGTAGTGGACATCAGCCGTTTTGTTGTGACATCATGGTGGGTGGGAATTGGCCCAAAAACCTGAACATGTACACCGACCAGGCATAACATGACAACCTGCCTAATATTGTGCTGGTCCCCCTTTTCCTGCCAATACAGGCCTGACCCGTTGAGGCATGGACTCCACTAGATGCCTGAAGGTGTGCTGTGAGATCTGGCACCAAGATGTTAGCAGCAGATCCTTTAAGTCCTGTAAGTTGTGAGGTGAGGCCTCCATGGATTGGACTTGTTTGTCCAGCACATCCCACAGATGCTGGATTGGATTGAGATCTGGGGAATTTGGAGGCAACACCTCAAACTGGTTGTTGTGGTCATCAAACCATTCCTGAACCATTTCTGCTTTGTGACACGGCACGTTGTCCTGCTGAAAGAGGTCACAGCCATCAGGGAATACTGTTTCCATGAAAGGGAGTACATGGTCAGCATGGGCACCCTGATTGGTCTGAGGCTATGCAGCAATTTGAGCAACAGTAGCTCGTCTGTTGGATCGGATCACACGGGCCAGCCTTCAGTCCCCAAGTGCATCATTGAGCCTTGGCAGCCCATGACCCTGTCTCCGGTTCACCACTGTTCCTTCCTTGGAGCACTTTTGATAGATACTGACCACTGCAGACCGGGAACACCCCACAAGAGCTGCAGTTTTGGAGATGCTCTGATCCAGTGGTCTAGCCATCACAATTTGGCCCTTCATCAAACTCGCTCAAATCCTTACGCTTGTCCATTTTTCCTGATTCTAACACATCAACTGTGAGGACAAAATGTTCACTTGCTGCCTAATATATCCCACCCACTAACAGGTGCCATGATGAGGAGATCATCAGTCTTATTCACTTTACCTCACAAGGTTATACCTGATCGGTGTATGTATCAAATTTATGCCACCCACGATTTCCTAAAATGTTAAACCCAGGAGTGTTCCTCATGTCCATGCTCACCTCAGATTGTCAGAAAAAGGCATTCGTTGCATGGGAGGGAAGTTTCGCGCCACGTCCGCTCCAGGAGGCATCTGTCCTGGTGGGAACTGCTGATTGGGGTTCATCATTCCATTTATCACTGGCATTCTGGGAAACATTCCTAGAGAGGAAAAAATTGTAGAATAGTATACATTAATAAATGCTGTTTAAGGTTAAGTTTGGCATATCCTCAAAATGAATGACCTTCCCAGACTGTCCCCAGACTTCCCAGAGAATCCTGAGTTTCATGCATTCCCTTCATAAAAACACTGGCTCTCTTGAGGGTTTCAATATTCAGTTTTAGTGTTCAGTATATGACAGATCCAAATTCAGCCCAAGTGACATCAAAAAAGGTTGTGGGGCATGTAGGAGGAGGCTGGTCAATTAAACTGGATTTTTTGTTGAAACTACTACTACTACTAATAACAATAATAATAGTTGCAGAAAGTTTAAAAAAAATGAATGCACATTTGTGTGGTGTAAGTCAGGTACCTGAGTTGATCTGGGTGGGCGGAGGCCCCTGCGCCGGATGCCCATGTATAGAGTGTGTTCCCTGGGTTTGGGAAGGAGCTTGAGTGGCCTGGGTGGTGCTGGGGCTCAACACGGCAGTGAAGAGATCCTCGACATCCTTTCCCTCCAGTTCTGTGAGGAGATCAGCAGTTCATCTACAACACACCTCATGCTACACATGCTCGCTCTTTGTGGGAATTTGATCTTCTTTTACTAACTATTGCTTGATGTTCTGACAAACTAGCTAGATCAGGTCTACATGTGGTCTGTTGTGTGTTTGTAAATAAAGAAACATCACATCGGGCATCACGATATAATTGTAAAAAATGACATACCTGGTATTTTATAGAGTCTGCTCAGAATAGATTCTGTAGAGAAGAAAAGTGAAATGTTTTTGGTGTAGCTCTTTAAAAAAAATATAAAATCTTGCTAATATAACCAAATACACTGACCATCCGTCACCATCTTGTCCAGTTCGGGGCTCAGAATGCCGTCCAGCGGCTCGTCCTGATGAGACACTCGTCCCTGATTTGACTGAGAAGAAACCGAAGCTTCTTCTGTAAGAGGAGCAACGTCCAGTCCAGAAGAAGAAAGGAAAGAAGTACAAAATATTAAGGTGTGTAATAATCTACTGTCCATATTTTTCCAAACTAAATACATGATCTAGTCTACGATACATAAATAATATCATAAATATTATATTCAATCTAATGGGCTCGTAAACAGGACGTTGTGCCTGGAATCAAAACCCTCAGCTCTCGTTTGCTCAGCTGAATGCTTAGATTGGATTCTGACTCACTTGGATTAAAAGAAAAAAGTCTGCCAAATGAAATAAACGACAACTCCGGATGTCTTGGCTTTTTACATGATATTTCATTTTCACTTCTGGCTTCTGTTAGTTTAAAAAAAAAAAAAAAAGTTTGTAACTATCATATGAATTCTGGTGACACACAATAAAAAACCTTGAGCAGGATTTTTTTTATATAACGTGTCAGCCAGGAGACATGGCTCCAGCGGTCTATAATATCTCAGTGAAGTTAATAAAATAAAAAAAATCCAAGGCTGTACACTGATTCATGGTCTTTCTGAAGCCAAGGTCTGCTATAGCTCTGTGCACACAATCAAGACTATTCTTCACTCAGCTGAAAGCCTGGATGCAGAAGGCCGGCGCTTTGCCTAAGAAGCCGAGCCGTTTTCTTGCTTTGGCTGTTAAAGGCACGTCCTTGGCTAGGCTATTCAGCGTCACACTTTGCAGGAGGGTGGCGTCGTTCGGGAACTGAGACTGAGGGGGTCTGTCGGTTTGCGCAAGAAACGAGACGTTCTGCATCGGCCAACGAGAATTATTTTGGAGGCCAAGGTGTGTCGCGTCTTGGAAAGTTCTTTACATGTCATAGATTCAATCCAGAATACATCTATTCTAGAGTAGAATATTTTCTGGAACATACTGACATCTTGTACACTGAAAAAAATGATTCATTGAATTTACTCAATTTTTTTAAGTGGTTGCAATCAATTTATTTTAGCTACATTTAAATAAATAAATTAAGTTCACTGACTTTGAACTAAATTTATTTATTTAAATGTAGCTAAAATAAATTGATTGCAACCACTTAACTTAAAAAAATTGAGTAAATTCAATGAATCACTTTTTTCAGTGTACTTGTACACCAAACTGGATTATATTTTCCACACTATACAATGCACATCAAACACATATAGCTATTGTATGGACTCCACCATGTACAAGTCATTATACACCCACCATAACATTATGATCACCTGTCTAATATTGTGTTGGTGCTGCCAAAACAGCCCTGACCCGTCCTGCACTGTGTATTCTGACACCTTTCTATCAGATCCAGCATTAACTTCTTCGGCAATTTGAGCAACAGTAGCTCGTCTGGTGGACCAGCCTTCGCTCCCTACGTGCATCAATGAGCCTTGACCGTCCATGACCCTGTCTCCGGTTCACCACTGTTCCTTTCTTGGACTACTTTTGATAGATACTGACCACTGCAGACCGGGAACACCCCACAAGAGACGCTTTGATCCAGTGGTCTAGCCATCACAATTTGGCCCTTTATCAAAATTTTGACTTGCTTTCTAATATATCCCACCCACTAACAGGTGCCATGATGAGGAGATAGGAGTCTTATTCACTTCACCTCTCACAACGTTATATCTGACCGGTGTATATGGACTATAGAATGTGAGACACATCACAGCGGTGCAGAGAGGTATGCTAATGTTAGCTTGAGGCTCGCATAACACTGAAAGTTTCATAAGGCTTCATTAGCATAAACTCAGCACTTTGCAAACTAAACAAACAATGCTAATCTCAGTAAGGTTACTCAGAGCCAGAGGCATTGTAGGAAAAAATCAAGAAAAGCAAATCTTGACTATAGAAAAATGATTTTAACAGAAAAATAAATAAATAAATAAATAAAACAAGCTGGAAAACATGATTTGGGCTTTGAGGCTCTTACCAAACGGAGAGGGAGAGCAGTCAACCTGGAAAGGGCAAAAATCAAGACCTACAGGGACCCAAACCAAACACAATGAGTGAGAAATAAACCAGGAATGAGATATAGAAACAAAAGTGAGAGAAAAAAAGAAAGAAAGCACGACCTTAAAGTAACTGAAAAGTGAATCAGAACGCATGCAGAACAAAAAAAAAGATCGAGGTGAGAGCGAGCGAAGCAGGAAAGCTCGGCTGCACAGAGGCTACAGCGCTAACGTGATGATGTCAGAGTGAGTGTGATTAGCCTACCGGACTCCTCGCTCTGTTTGCCCATGTTATCAGACAACATTCCCAACAGATCGGTGTCTGATTTCAGCACCTCGGACAGATCCACCAGCGGCTCCTCGCAGCTCCCTGCCGATAAAACCCGCGCATTTAAGAGGAAAATTTCAACAGGAAATATTTCAACACTCTTCCCATTGGTTCTCTTCCTCAATGACTCCTTAATGACGCCTCGGATCGATCCTACGGTCCGCCGTTTCTTCGGTTCCCTGCTCACCGCTTTATTTCCTCCCTACTTCCTATTTAATATTGTGAGCATTTTTTACTCAAACAGAGTGTATGTCTGTAACGGCTCTGTGCTAGCTAGCTACATCCTTAGCTTCATTCCTAGTAACAGAGCATGGATTTGCAGCAGCTGTTTTCCCTTAGTTGCCTAGCAACAGTGTAGTGTCGGTGCCCTCGTTAAACGTGTATAGAAAGATGGATATTTAGGTCAACGTTTATGTGAAACAGGCAAACAACAGATAATGTCATGGTTTTAATATGAGGAAAGAAACTCATACCATAAAGGAACCATAAAGGACCGTAAAGGAACCATAATGGAGATCGTTATCTCTGAATCACGACTTTTACATTTAAGGCCTGGGGGTAAAAAAGCCTTACGTGGTGCTGCAGCTTTACTGGGATGTGGCGTCGATGTGCTGAGTGAATGTTTGGATGGCAGCTTCATCACACCGGGGTTCTGCTGCTTCCTGTCCTTCTCCTCCTCTAACAGACCCGTGGTCTCCTGCCTGCTCTGCTTGCTCTTATCCAGAAGATCTTTCCCAAAGAACGCCTCCTGGAACGAACACACACACACACACACACACACACAAACAGGATACAGAGATGTTTACTACATTCACACATGTAATGACGGCGGCTGATGCTACGTGGAGTTTAAAAGTCATTTTTCATTTCAAGTGGAATATTTTCTTCATAATTTATCACCACATCTGAGACAAATGTTAACATTCCCGATGAATGTGTCTAGTTTTCTGCGTCACTGTGCCTCTCCTGTGGGCCACAACGGCTAGGTGGTGTTTCATGAACGAACGTTTTTGGGGTTTTTTTTTTTGTACGCATCAAAAATCTTTGGCCAAAAAATGTAAAACTTCTTCTAATGAAAATGCTAGAGGAAGGTGGATAATGAAAAGAACACTGATGGACTCAGATTCTGTGGAAATTCGTTCACTCGCAGCGCTAACTGCTAAAAGCTTTCATATTCAATCATTTATAAAGACGACAGCTTGCGTTAGCTTAACGTATCTCAGGTTTTTCCGGCGCTCTCCCTGAGACTTCGCTCTGCCTTTTTTCTCCGCTTTTAGACTGCGGCTAGCCTGAGCTTGGCTTTCAGGCGTCCATTTGCAGCAGTAGCAGCGACAGAGGAGGAGGAGAACGAGGAGGAGGAGGAGGAGGAAGGACGTCATCGTTCGTTCCCTGTGGACTTCTCACGTCAGCTTCTATTAGATGGGTATGAACCCCAGCTGTGCCTTCTCTCGGGTTAGCTAAGCAGTTGCCTAGCAATACCTTTAGAAACCCTTGTGTTTGTGTGTGTGTGTGTGTGAAAGAGAATGCGTGCGGACTTTAAATGATCATCACTAGCTTTGTACAAGCGGATTGAATAACTAAAAATAAACAAAAAAAAATTCTGTGCTGTCAGTCATGCCATCGCCACGCCCCAAACTCCACCCCATTTTTACAGCACTCACTGTTCACATGTTTATAGCTACTGAACTAGCGTGAACGAGCTTAAGGGAGGCGGAGCTTCGTGCACACGGGTGTGGATGGGAGGCGGGGTCCAGATTCCACTCAATTTACCTGGAGGTATGTAGGAAACGCTTCTTCCAGCTTGGTCTTCTTCTTTCTGTAGCGCTTCCGCACTTTGACCTCAGGATTCTCAGGGAAATCGGAGATGGAAGGTTTCTCGTCTATCGGAACGTCGGGCATCAGATCGGCCCAGCCTGAGATTACACAACCACAACAGAGTCGTCATCAAACACATACACACACTTCACGCGTCATTCAGGTTAGCTGCAGATTAGTCAGAACCGACACAAAATGAACCGTTCACTTCATAAAAATGACTCTGAATCAATTTTTGGATTCAAATGAATCAATTAGCAAGCACCAATGCAACATTTTCACTTCTAAATAAAACACCCCAATATAACCCTACAATCATTAAGTAATAAATTCATTCATGATACGCGACCAAAGAAAGCACAAGATGTTTACAAATAAGGATGTAGTTTAGTTCGGAAACAAATGATTCAAATGAGTCAATGATTCAAATGAATCATTTTCACTTTAAAAAAAACAAACAAAACAAAAACACTATAACCTTACGATCATTAACTAATAAATTCCTCAATGATACATGACCAAAAAAATGTGCAACATGTTTACAAATAAAGAGGTACTTTTAATTTAGTTTAGAAACAAATGATTCAAATGAATCATGTGAATCAAATGAATCAAAAGTTCTCTTTTTTCCCTATCATATAGTTCTACTGCTCTCAGTGAAAGACATGGTTTCATCGAGCATAGAGTGAAATACTTTCATTTATTTTATACTGCATTACATGTGAAGCGTATCATTTTTTTGTCTATTCACATCTTTATTTAACGTTACAGACTGGACTGAGATGAAACGAACGTTCTGACCATCGTCTTTGCCCTGCTGCGTCTCAGACACGGAGCCGCTCGAGTCCTTCCTGCTCAGAGCCGGTTTGGTTTTGCTTTGTCCTGTTCGGTTCCTCTGCCTCACCATGAAGCCTCCGATTCCTGCAGAAACAATGCAGAGAAGCACTTCGTGAAGCACAGAATAACTTCGGAGACTTTCAAGTGAGACACGATGCATCTACAATAACGTACAGAGGACGGTTTTAATGTGTCTCGATAATTGGATGTCCATTTATTTAAAAAGAGGAAGTGTGTCTGGAATACGTAGTTAAATCAGGAATACTGTGTTCTGGTTTCACGTTCTCACCAGGTCGATACGGCTTCCTCTTCCTCTTTTTACAGCTCTCGCCTCCTTTAGACTCATCCTCTCCCGCTGTCTCCCTCTCTGGGCTCGAATCGGACTTCCCTTCCCCATCCATGAGCTCCGTTTCTGCGACACACAGATAACCATGAACACAGTGTTTGATAAACTAAACACCTTTCCCTAAGATGTTTTGAAATGAAAATCGTGGGGTTGTCACCTCTGCTGTCGTCGACGTCCATGTCTCGAGAGAGCTCGCTGTGAGGGTCCGGCGGCGTCTGCAGCACGGCGACGCTGTTCTGGTTAATGATCTTCAGCGTGAGCTTGGGTTTCGTCCTCCTGCGCCTGGAGGCGGAGTTAGCCAGGCTCTGGAGTTGGGACAGACCCGATTCAGTGAGACACACGCCGTCCTGCGTGTACGTCCTCATCAAACCTGTGAGGGGAAAAAACAAACAAACCAAAAAACAGGAACGGACCTTTAGTTGAGCCTTGTGGGACCCCGTGCTAATTTTCAATACATTACGGTATCGTATGAAGACGCAGAAGAAGTACAAAGAAGTTACCCAGATCCCTCGGCTTTGGCATGAACTGTGGAGTCACAGGAAGCTCTGGGGTGAAATCTGCATGTGGTTTAGCCACTGATGTTGTGTGGATGTGGAAGAGTGGAAAAACAAACAAACAAATAAATAAATAAAAATTAGAGGTGCCTGACAATCTTAAAGCTTCCTTCCACCCTGTATAAAGTCCTTGTGAACTATAGCCGTTACTATAGAAACCCATCAGAGTCCTTGTGTGTGTGTGTGTGTGTGTGTGTGTATAAAAGAAGAAGCTTAAGGAGCGCGTGAGGTGAAGAAGTGGGAATCTCGAGCACCTGGAGAAAGAGAGCCTTGGCCTTGGCACAGAGTGCAGTCGAAGCTGCTGTCGGAAATCTTCTCCACCTCCTCCTCGGAGTGGAAGCCTTGACACGACGCGTGCATCCATCTGCAGACGGCAGGAAAAAGAAGGATTCGTCTCGGAAACAAGACACACAAACGACGAGGAGGAGGAGGAATCCCTCAAATGGTTGTGTTTGTTTTGGAGAAGCGTGTAGTGATGAGTCGTATACTGTAGCTGTGGATATTTCATCACACACACACACACACACACACACCAACACACACACCTGTCACACTGGCGACACTGCAGGATGATCTCTTCCTCGCTGTAGTCCAGCAGACAGACGGGACAGGAAGTCAGGCTGGCGCACGGCGCGCACTGAGTGTAATTATTCTGCCACTCGCACCTCAGGCCGGGCGACGTGGCGCCGCATTGCATGCAGGATACACACCTGTGGAAAGAATACACCAAAACACCGTCACAACACACACACACAAGCTCTGCCTTCATTTAGCTACTACACTTAATTTACTACCATTTGCACTTCCAGCTGCCGCTCGGGACGTTCTGCAGAGGCGGGTCCAGGCAGTAGGTGTGGTAGCTGATGTCACACTCGTCACACAGCAGGAGACGCCCGGGGTCACTCGCCTGGCCACACGCCTCACACACCGTACACTCTAAACACCGCCACCCTTTACTCAGCACCACTTTAGTGATCTACATCACACACACACACACACACGAAAGCTCATTACCAAAGTGAATTCACTTTACAAATATTTTCCAGGCCTGACAGAAGGATTAAGGTCACGACTGTAGCAAAAGCAATACACTGTGTAACCATGGCAACACTAACGGGACAAACACTAAACCAGTCTGAGGCGGAGTCAAAGTGCTGTGTTCTACTTACTGTCAAGGCTGAAGAGTGTGTGTGTGTGTGTGTTACCTTGATGTTAACGCAGTACGGGTGGTAACACTGTCCACACTGGGCGCAGGCGAGCAGGCGACCCTCGACCCCTTGACCGAAGCTCCCACACACCACACACATGTCCTGATGAAAGAGCAAGAGATCAAAGACAATCAGCGTCAGGGTTTTAATCATCACCATCACCAGCGACCAATCAGAATCCAGAATACCTGCTTCAGCGTGAACATGTCGGTGCTGGAGAAAATCACCACCGTGTTGTGCATGGAGTTCTCCTCTTCCTCTCGGAACAGGTATATCTGCGGCTCCGCGGCGTTCAACTGTGGCAAGACGGGGCGGGGTTATCATAAAACACGCGACTTTTAAAAAAAAAATCTATATATAAACACAGTGGTGTACGTACTCCCGGTGCTGGCATTTGACCCACTCCATTTTTCATCCTGGATCGGCCACGCCCACCTCTACCTGTAAGCCACGCCCCTCTGGGTCTCCTCCTGCCAGGGAAGCCTGACCCCCGACCCTGCAATGCAAACATACAGAGAGAATAGACTTAAGGGACAGAGTTATGCTTTAAAAAAAAATAAAAAAGCTAACGAAGCTAACGGGTAATGGAGGTGTAAATCCTTCATCAAGAGGAAGAGGAGAACAAAACAAACAGAAGGAAGGAAGCCACTTGGTGCTAAGGTTCTGTGGAGCAGCAGCAATGTTTAATTAGCGAGTGTGTTATCGCTGAAGCACAGTGTGTGAAGAGGTTACAGGTGAGGATGGATCACATGACCACCTGAACACAGCCACACCCGCCATGATGACGTGGAGAGATGAGGTGTGAGGAAATCGTTATGAAACCAGATCCAATGACAACGCCGTCATCTTCACGTCTTTCACCGCAGAACCACACAGTCGGGGCTGTAGATCTGTCTGAAGCATGTCTGTCTATACCTGTCTGTCTGCATGTCTGTCTATACCTGTATGTCTCTGTGTTATCTCTGGCCACCTGTCTGTCTGTCTGTTAGTCTCTGTCTGTCACCTATCTGCCTGTGTGTGTATATATCTGTCTGTCTGTTAGTATTTGCCTACCTGTCTGTCTGTCTGTTAGTCTCTGTCCACCTGTCTGTTAGTGTCTGTCATCTATCTGCCTGTGTTGATATCTGTCTGTCTCTCTCTGTTAGTCTCTCTTTCTGTCTATCATCTGTCCACCTGTCTGTGTGTCTGCCTGCCACCTGTCTGTGTGCATATCTCATCTGTCTGCATGTCCATCTGTCTCTCATCTATCTGCTTGTGTGTGTCTGTCTCCTTCTATGTTAGTCTCTATCTGTCTGTCTGTCACCTATCTGCCTGTGTGTCTGTATCTGCCTGTCTCTCTCTTTTAGTCTCTATCTGTCTGTCTGTCATCTATCTGCCTGTGTGTCTATATCTGTCTCTCTCTCTGGTAGTCTCTATCTGTCTGTCTGCCTGTATGTGTCTATATATGTCTCTCTCTCTCTCTCTGGTAGTCTCTATCTGTCTGTCTGTCTATCTGCCTGTATGTGTCTAACAGAGAGAGAGAGAGAGAGAGAGATAGTCTCTATCTGTCTATCTGCCTGTATGTGTCTAACAAAGAGAGAGAGAGAGAGAGAGAGATAGTCTCTATCTGTCTATCTGCCTGTATGTGTCTATATATGCCTGTCTCTCTTTCATTCTCTCTATCTGTCTGTCTGTCTATCTGCCTGTATGTCTCTCTCTCTCTGTTAATCTCTGTCTGTTCCCCTGTCATTCTGTGTGTTAGTTTTTATCTATCAGTCTATCTATCTGCCTGTCTGTCATCTGTCCACCTGTCTGTGCATCCATCTGTGTACATATCTCTGTCTGTCTCTATCTGCCGGTGTGTGTCTATATCTGTCTGTCTTACTGTTAGTCTCTATCTGTCTGTCTGTCACACTGTTAGTCTCTATCTGTCTGTCTGTCTGTCTCTCTGTTACTCTCTTTCTGTCTGTCTGTCTGTCTCACTGTTAGTCTCTATCTGTGTCTGTCTGTCTCACTGTAGTCTCTATCTGTCTTTCTGCCTCTCTGTTAGTCTCTGTCAGTCTGTCTGTCATCTGTCCACCTGTGTGTGTGTCTATATCTGTCTGTCCCTCTCTGTTAATCTGAGTCTTTCTGTCTGTCTCTATCCATTAGTCATCTATCTGCCTGTGTGTGTATATCTGTCTGTCTCTCTCTCTCTGTTAGTCGCTGTCTGTCTGTGAGTTAGTCTCTATCTGCCTGTATGTGTCTATATCTGTCTATCTCTCTTTATCATCTGTTCAGTGTGTTAGGTTCTATCTATCTGTCTGTGTGTCATCTGTCCACCTGTCTGTCTGTATTGGTCTATTTCTGTGTCTTTTTCTCTCTCTGTGTGTCAGTCTGTCTGTCTGCTCATCATCTGTCTGTCATCTGTCCACCTGTCTGTCTGTCTGTATTGTTCTATTTGTGTGTGTCTTTCTCTGTCTGTGCGTCAGTCTGTCTGCTCATCATCTGTTTGTCTGTCCACCTGTCTGTCTGTCTTGGTCTATTTGTGTGTGTCTTTCTCTGTCTGAGTGCCTGCTCATCATCTGTCTGTCTGTCAGCTGTCTGTCATCTCTCCAACTGTCTGTCTGTATCGGTCTATTTGTGTGTGTCTTTCTCTGTCTGAGTGCCTACTCATCATCTGTCTGTCTGTCAGCTGTCTGTCATCTCTCCAACTGTCTGTCTGTATTGGTCTATTTGTGTCTTTCTCTGTCTGTGTGTCACCTGTCTGTCATCTGTCTGTCTGTCCACCTGCCTGTCTTGGTCTATTTGTGTCTTTCTCTATCTTTGTGTCAGTCTGTCTGTCTGTCTGCTCATCTGTCTGTCTTCCATCATTTATCTATTCCTCCTTTTTCTTGTTCTATTTTGCTACATTACGAGGATTGCTGTAGTCGACATGGCTGTATTTTGTTTATTTATTTATTTGTTTGTTTATCTATCTGTGTGTATGTTTAATGCTCAGTGTTAAGCCAGTGTGTGTGTGTGTGTGTGTGTGTGTAGAGCACCACGCCCTGGAGTCTCAGGAGAAACATGTGAATGAGAATCTGTCTCAGGTAGAATGGGAGGTGTAGTTACCACACGGATGCTCCAGACGCCCGTACTGTGGACCTGCCTGCTTTTTGGGCCGTCCCAAACCGGGGACGGAGAGGCGGAGCTCAGTCTAGGAGACGCACTCCATCCTCCCTGAGAGTGAGGTGGGCGAGAGACACCGAGAGAGAGAGAGAGAGAGAGAGAGAGAGAGAGGAGGATGTGGGCGAGAATCATGCAACAACTTAAAAGAAAGCAATCAAAGAACAGCATAAACACTCACACTCACACACACACACACAGTCATGGTTATAACAAAGAGCTGGAGTTATGGAGACGAGCGCAGGCACACAGATGACGTCAACTGCAAGTGATGACCGATTGTTAAAACAACAAAAAACCCCTGAGATGTCAGAGGACGAGACGCCACAGCTGGAAGGAGGTTTCCACTGCCCTCAGTGTGTGGTCAGTGATCTGATGATGTCAGCAAGAAGGCTCCAGAAGATGCAGCAGCATGCAGAGAACACAAGCTAAAGTCTGACTACACACACACACACACACATACACACACACACGCACACACACACTCTCTCTCTCACACACACACACTCATTCACTCACGCACACACTCTTGTTTTGTTATCTTTTGTTTTTACTGTAAGTATTAGGAATTTTTAGTACAGAGATTTTAGTATTTTAAAAAAATAAACAAATAAATAAAAATAAATAAATAAAATTATTTTTTAAATACAACTTCATTTTTTTCCAACAAGTTTTAACTTTAAAAATAAATAAATAAAGAAATACGTGATAAATGACTACAATAAAAAAAAAATAGATGCAAATAAAAAAGATATAAATAAACAAATAAATAAATGTTAACAAAACAACACAAAATAAATTAAAATCTGAAAATACACAACAGAACAAAGATAAAGAATAAATAAAATTAAAAAAAAAATTATAAAATACAAGCCCTAAAATAATCTTCTCTTAATTTATTTCTAAACAGCTGCTGCATCTCTTTTTTTTCTTTACTCAGGAGACGTGACATTAATCGAACACTAATGATCTCAGGAGAAGGAAACAAAAATAGAAAAATAAAAAAGACAACTAAAAAAAACAACAAACAGAAGGTTAATAAAGACGTTGCGGAGACGCTGTGGAAGCAAGAGCGAGTGAAAATGAAGCAGGTCGCCATGACGACCGAGAAACCACAAGTGAAGAACGAGTGTAGGAACCGGACCTGCTCCAGCCTTTATACAACCCTCACTACCCTCAACACCGCTTTGGAAAATACATCAACACCAAGGAACCATCTTCACCTCCAGGTTCCTCACACACCCTCTGATGACCAGCGAGGTTCCAGAAACATCAGCCCGTTCCTCAGAGGTGATCAGGATAATACAAAAAAGAGAGAGAGGTGTGGACCTACCTGCTTGACCCTGGGTCTTCCAGGGGAGAACTTCCTCTTGGAGATGGCAGGCTTGCCCATGCCGATTTTGGGCGTGAGCGGTATGAAAGTGGCTGAAGGCACGTTGCTGCTAGCTTCCCCAGGAGCAGACAGGCTTTGTTGGCTGATTACAGAGCAGTGAAAACTCTCGGGCTGCCTAACCGCTGGTGGCTTTAGTGACGTTCTCTCTTCCACCAGTGAGCTCAGCTTTGCCAAGCTTCTCTCACCATCCATCCCAAAGTCCATCTCCTTGGGAAGATCTTCAGAAGGTCTTCTACGTTCCTCTGCTCTAAACTCTTCTGAAGATCTTCCATAGGTCTCCGTCACCGTGAGGCCTTTCTCATGTTCCTTCACTTTACGGCTTTCGCGTTCCTCCACTGAAGAAACCTCCATTTTGACACCATCAGAAGATCCTTCACCTTCCTCCATGCAGAGACTTTCATCAGACTTGTTACGTTCCTCAGAGGTTCTCTCGCGCTGCTCTACGAGGAGGCCCTCATCCGATTTTGTGTGTTCCTCCACCGGGATGTCTTCCAAAGCGTTTTCCTTCACTGTTTGGTTCACTTGAGAAGATCTTTGATGTTCCTGCACAGCAGGATCCTCAGTGATTCTTCTTTCTCGCTCCTCCAACGTAAGCGCTTCTGGAGAGTCCTCCTCTGTGAGGCCTTCAGGAACCTTCCCCTGCTCCTCCCCCGTGAGGCTCTCTGATGTTTTCTCCTCTAGGAGGCCCATCTCCTTCTCTAGCTTTGGCACAGAACTTGCTTTCTTCTCCCCGGACGGTTCTGTAATTTCAGAAATTTCCATAGGTTCCTCATCAGAAGGTTCAGGGACTGATATGAGGTCTTTGGTGGCTGGTGTGATGGTTTTCTTCTCCTCCAGACTGGAACCAAGCTCCTCCCCTTGGAGAGATGATGTTTCTGGAGGTCCAGACGGTGAGGAGCTCTCTGGGTGATGAGGCAACTCTGCCTTAATGGACTGAGTGAAAGACTGGATTGAGGGCTGCTCAGGGGATGGATCTGGCTCCTGCTGAGGAGCTTCTGGACTACCAGCTGGCTTTGTGTCCTGAGGAGGCTCTGTGGCTAGACATGACCAAAAAAAATAAATAAATAAAAAAATACTGTGAGCTACACTTTCCTGGACTACAGACACAAAACTTTCAGACAGTCTGGCCTCTCCTGTGCCAGAAACTGAACAAGATTGGAGAGGCGGATGAAAATAGCGTTACATAACGTGACTGTGGGAGAGGAACATGAGCACGGGGGGACGTACCTGGAACCTTTTCACCCGGGGGTCCTTTCGGTGACGCTTCAATGGCTGCTCGCTGGGATTTTTCACGGCTCGTTTCTGCACACACTTCTGGAAAAGGAGAAACGTTCATCGTTAGTGGAAGTGCAGTTACATAACCCCAAGCAGGCGGAGTGGAAATAATTACAGCGCTGGAAAACGGGCGCAAATGGATTCCTGAAAAGAGCCAGAAAGAGAAAGTGTTGGATTCTGTAAGACTCCACACAAAGAGTGTGTAAATAAATACCAGTTTACTCAAAACCACGTGTCCTACACGCTAAAATCGACACGGTGCATCTTCTCAGGTGCTACACTTCTCCAGGTGTGAAATACCTGTTCAGCTTTAACCCTTTACTCACTGCAGTACACATCTGGACGACTGAGACCTTATTCTAAACTTTTATATTTATTTTAAACACTAAACTATCTACTTATTCCTTAAGACGTTCTAACCAGTTTTCCCAGTCCTGAAGAGATGTTCTACCCAGTTCTCCCACTCCTGATGATGTTCTAACCAGTTCTCCCACTCCTGGGAACAAATCCCATCCACTCCTAAAGGAATCCTGACCAATCTCCATCATGAAGTTCCTGCATGCTCCGTCAGCAACGCTTACCTCAAACACGGTAATAACCTTCATGATGGCTTTCAGCTCGAATAAAACTCTCTAATACAGAGATACTTTGAGAGACTGTTGTTGTTCCTCATCAAATAAGGCCCACATTCCCTCCAGGTCCACAAAACCAGTCGCCCCAGAAAGAGTAACAGGATTTCATAACCAAATATTAGCCCAGTGCGGCTGATCATTAGCTTAGTGCAGCGTCTAGTAATTACGCGCCGAGTTTCATTGTCCTGTAGAGGTATTGCATAAGCAAAGCAGAAGTGCTAGACTGCTGAAGGTTCTGGGTAAAGCGCAGGCCTTGGAGGATGAGTGTCCCTCTCGTGAGGATGTTGGTTGCGTAACAGATCGTCTATTGGGCAGAACAATAAGCAGGTTGATCAAGGTCAAGCTCTGAAAGCTGCTCCATTCAACCAGATCTTAATGCAGAGACTGAGTGAATTTCTGACTCGTTAATGTAACATTGGTTAAGCAGGTGAGAAAAACACACCAGACAGTCATTAAATCTTCAATGAGCCACGCCCATGACCCATGACCTTGGCCCATGGTGTTTTCAATGGCTCATTACTTCAGTGACTGAGAGCTGATTAATCTGATGCTATCAAATGCGCTCTAGGACCGCCCACATACCCTGGACCATCAAGAACTTTAGAAGAACCTTCTAAGACACACTAGCGAGCACCACAGGCTTTAAACTCCAAATCAGCCAGTCAAGATTCTGATCTTACCGGACTCTTTGTGCTCCGTCACGTCCTCCACCTCACACCGTGTCTCGCTGACGGTTTGGCCCGGTTCTGTGCTGTCTATCTGAGCAGGTTCACAGTCCATATCTGATTGTACTGGTTGCGTATCCGTGTCAACGTCCATGTGCGTTTCCGTCTCCTCCGTCTCCACGCGTGTGGACGCTGCCTCAAAGCCGGAGTGTTTACACATCGAACACACGTAATCCTCTCCGGTCTGGAGCGCTGCATGACCCTCCACCTGACGCTCACAATCCACGTGGAAACACCTGGAGGAATGGAAATAAAATATAATGATATGAATTCGATTTTATAAAATAGATCCGGACTCTTCGACAGGTTACCACGAGGCTTCTCAAGGATTTACTATAAATAGCTCCGTTTCTGTCCCAGCTCTGGCTGTGTGTCTTACAAGCTGCTAATGAGCCGTCCGCTCCGAGAGGTGATTCTGCCCTGTACCTTTTGCAGTGACGGCAGGAGAGCAAGTCTTTATGAAGCTCGGTGTCCAGGCTTCCAGCACACAGAGAGCAGAGCTGAGTCGAGTCATGCTGCCTGGAGCAGCTCTCACATAGCAGACTGCTGCACCGAGTGCCACACTGCACACACACCCTGCAGTTCTGGAACACACACACACACACAGGTTAGATTAAAATTTCTATCGCTGTAGTCAAAACTGTGTGTCTATCACTTTTTATGACTATAAATGACTCCATATGATTCTATAGAAATTAATTGAACTGTAAATGACTCCATATCGTTCCATACAAATCAAATGAACTCTAAATGACTCCATATGATTCCACACAAAACAGTTTAACTCTAAATGACTCCATATGATTCCATACAAATAAATGATGCTCTAAATGACTCCATATGATTCCATACAAATCAAGTGAACTCTAAATGACTCCATCCAAATGATTCCAAACAAATCTGTAAGGTGCTAAATGGCTCCATATGATTCCACACAAATCAACTGAACTCTAAATGACTCCTTATGATTCTGTACAAATCAACAGAACGCTAAATGACTCCATCCAGTGACTTCAAACATAACTGCAAGGCTCTAAACGACTCTATATGATTCCATACAAAACAGTTTAAATGACTCCATATGATTCCATACATAACAATTTAACTTTAAATGACTCCATATGATTCCATACAAATCAAGTGAACTCTAAATGACTCCATACAAATCAACCGAACTGTAAATGACTCCTTAAGATTCTGTACAAATCAATAGGACTCTAAATGACTCCATCCAAATGATTCCAAACAAATCTTTAAGGCTCTAAACGGCTCCATATGATTCCATACAAATCAATAGAACCAAACAGAACAAATCAATAGAATCAAAAGAACACTAAATAACTCCATGTGAGCGTGTGTGCAGCTCCAGTGGGTTTCTGCGTGCTGATTTGGTTTACCTTACACCTCCATCCATTGGTGGGGATGGAGTCCATCAC
>NC_080716.1:4031611-4041611 GCF_019097595.1 Hemibagrus wyckioides
GTGAGTGTTAGTGTGAGTGTTAGTGTGACTGATAGTGTGAGTGTTAGTGTGACTGATAGTGTGAGTGTTAGTGTGAGTGTTAGTGTGACTGATAGTGTGAGTGTTAGTGTGAGTGTTAGTGTGACTGATAGTGTGAGTGTTAGTGTGAGTGTGAGTGTTAGTGTGAGTGTGACTGATAGTGTGAGTGTTAGTGTGACTGATAGTGTGAGTGTTAGTGTGAGTGTGACTGATAGTGTGAGTGTTAGTGTGACTGATAGTGTGACTGATAGTGTGAGTGTGACTGATAGTGTGAGTGTGAGTGTGACTGATAGTGTGACTGATAGTGTGAGTGTTAGTGTGAGTGTGACTGATAGTGTGAGTGTTAGTGTGACTGATAGTGTGAGTGTTAGTGTGAGTGTTAGTGTGAGTGTGAGTGTTAGTGTGAGTGTGACTGATAGTGTGAGTGTTAGTGTGAGTGTGACTGATAGTGTGAGTGTTAGTGTGACTGATAGTGTGAGTGTTAGTGTGACTGATAGTGTGAGTGTTAGTGTGACTGATAGTGTGAGTGTTAGTGTGAGTGTGACTGATAGTGTGAGTGTTAGTGTGAGTGTGACTGATAGTGTGAGTGTTAGTGTGAGTGTTAGTGTGACTGATAGTGTGAGTGTTAGTGTGAGTGTGACTGATAGTGTGAGTGTTAGTGTGACTGATAGTGTGACTGATAGTGTGAGTGTTAGTGTGACTGATAGTGTGAGTGTTAGTGTGACTGATAGTGTGAGTGTTAGTGTGACTGATAGTGTGAGTGTTAGTGTGAGTGTGACTGATAGTGTGAGTGTTAGTGTGACTGATAGTGTGAGTGTTAGTGTGACTGATAGTGTGAGTGTTAGTGTGAGTGTGACTGATAGTGTGAGTGTTAGTGTTAGTGTGACTGATAGTGTGAGTGTTAGTGTGAGTGTGACTGATAGTGTGAGTGTTAGTGTTAGTGTGACTGATAGTGTGAGTGTTAGTGTGACTGATAGTGTGACTGATCGTGTGACTGATAGTGTGAGTGTTAGTGTGACTGATAGTGTGAGTGTTAGTGTGAGTGTTAGTGTGACTGATAGTGTGAGTGTTAGTGTGAGTGTTAGTGTGAGTGTTAGTGTGAGTGTGACTGATAGTGTGAGTGTTAGTGTGACTGATAGTGTGAGTGTTAGTGTGAGTGTGACTGATAGTGTGAGTGTTAGTGTGACTGATAGTGTGACTGATTGTGTGACTGATAGTGTGAGTGTTAGTGTGACTGATAGTGTGAGTGTTAGTGTGAGTGTGACTGATAGTGTGAGTGTTAGTGTGACTGATAGTGTGAGTGTTAGTGTGAGTGTGACTGATAGTGTGAGTGTTAGTGTGACTGATAGTGTGAGTGTTAGTGTTAGTGTGACTGATAGTGTGAGTGTTAGTGTGACTGATAGTGTGACTGATAGTGTGAGTGTTAGTGTGACTGATAGTGTGAGTGTTAGTGTGAGTGTTAGTGTGACTGATAGTGTGACTGATAGTGTGAGTGTTAGTGTGACTGATAGTGTGACTGATAGTGTGAGTGTTAGTGTTAGTGTGACTGATAGTGTGAGTGTTAGTGTGACTGATAGTGTGAGTGTTAGTGTGACTGATAGTGTGAGTGTTAGTGTGAGTGTGACTGATAGTGTGAGTGTTAGTGTTAGTGTGACTGATAGTGTGAGTATTAGTGTGACTGATAGTGTGAGTGTTAGTGTGACTGATAGTGTGAGTGTTAGTGTGACTGATAGTGTGAGTGTTAGTGTGAGTGTTAGTGTGACTGATAGTGTGAGTGTTAGTGTGAGTGTTAGTGTGACTGATAGTGTGAGTGTTAGTGTGAGTGTTAGTGTGAGTGTGACTGATAGTGTGAGTGTTAGTGTGACTGATAGTGTGAGTGTTAGTGTGAGTGTGACTGATAGTGTGAGTGTTAGTGTGAGTGTTAGTGTGACTGATAGTGTGAGTGTTAGTGTGAGTGTTAGTGTGACTGATAGTGTGAGTGTTAGTGTGACTGATAGTGTGACTGATAGTGTGACTGATAGTGTGAGTGTTAGTGTGACTGATAGTGTGAGTGTTTGTGTGACTGATAGTGTGAGTGTTAGTGTGACTGATAGTGTGAGTGTTAGTGTGACTGATAGTGTGAGTGTTAGTGTGAGTGATAGTGTGAGTGTTAGTGTTAGTGTGACTGATAGTGTGAGTGTTAGTGTGACTGATCGTGTGACTGTTAGTGTGAGTGTTAGTGTGACTGATAGTGTGACTGATAGTGTGAGTGTTAGTGTGACTGATAGTGTGACTGATAGTGTGAGTGTGACTGATAGTGTGAGTGTTAGTGTGACTGATAGTGTGAGTGTGACTGATAGTGTGAGTGTTAGTGTGACTGATAGTGTGAGTGTTAGTGTGACTGATAGTGTGACTGATAGTGTTAGTGTGACTGATAGTGTGAGTGTTAGTGTGACTGATAGTGTGACTGATAGTGTGACTGATAGTGTGAGTGTGACTGATAGTGTGACTGATAGTGTGACTGATAGTGTGAGTGTTAGTGTGACTGATAGTGTGAGTGTTAGTGTGACTGATAGTGTGACTGATAGTGTGACTGATAGTGTGAGTGTTAGTGTGACTGATAGTGTGAGTGTTAGTGTGACTGATAGTGTGACTGATAGTGTGAGTGTTAGTGTGACTGATAGTGTGAGTGTTAGTGTGACTGATAGTGTGAGTGTTAGTGTGACTGATAGTGTGACTGATAGTGTGAGTGTTAGTGTGACTGATAGTGTGAGTGTTAGTGTGACTGATAGTGTGAGTGTTAGTGTGAGTGTGACTGATAGTGTGAGTGTTAGTGTGACTGATAGTGTGACTGATAGTGTGAGTGTTAGTGTGAGTGTTAGTGTGAGTGTTAGTGTGACTGATAGTGTGAGTGTTAGTGTGACTGATAGTGTGAGTGTTAGTGTGAGTGTGACTGATAGTGTGAGTGTTAGTGTGACTGATAGTGTGAGTGTTAGTGTGACTGATAGTGTGAGTGTTAGTGTGACTGATAGTGTGACTGATAGTGTGACTGATAGTGTGAGTGTTAGTGTGACTGATAGTGTGAGTGTTAGTGTGACTGATAGTGTGAGTGTTAGTGTGACTGATAGTGTGAGTGTTAGTGTGACTGATAGTGTGAGTGTTAGTGTGACTGATAGTGTGAGTGTTAGTGTGACTGATAGTGTGAGTGTTAGTGTGACTGATAGTGTGACTGATAGTGTGAGTGTTAGTGTGACTGATAGTGTGAGTGTTAGTGTGACTGATAGTGTGAGTGTTAGTGTGACTGATAGTGTGACTGATAGTGTGACTGATAGTGCAAGTGTTAGTGTGACTGATAGTGTGAGTGTTAGTGTGAGTGTGACTGATAGTGTGAGTGTTAGTGTGACTGATAGTGAGTGTTAGTGTGAGTGTGACTGATAGTGTGAGTGTTAGTGTGACTGATAGTGTGAGTGTTAGTGTGACTGATAGTGTGAGTGTTAGTGAGTGTTAGTGTGACTGATAGTGTGACTGATAGTGTGAGTGTTAGTGTGACTGATAGTGTGAGTGTTAGTGTGAGTGTGACTGATAGTGTGAGTGTTAGTGTGACTGATAGTGAGTGTTAGTGTGAGTGTGACTGATAGTGTGAGTGTTAGTGTGACTGATAGTGTGAGTGTTAGTGTGACTGATAGTGTGAGTGTTAGTGAGTGTTAGTGTGACTGATAGTGTGAGTGTTAGTGTGACTGATAGTGTGAGTGTTAGTGTGACTGATAGTGTGAGTGTTAGTGTGAGTGTGACTGATAGTGTGAGTGTTAGTGTGAGTGTTAGTGTGACTGATCGTGTGACTGTTAGTGTGAGTGTTAGTGTGACTGATAGTGTGAGTGTTAGTGTGACTGATAGTGTGAGTGTTAGTGTGACTGATAGTGTGAGTGTTAGTGTGACTGATAGTGTGAGTGTTAGTGTGAGTGTTAGTGTGAGTGTTAGTGTGACTGATAGTGTGAGTGTTAGTGTGACTGATAGTGTGAGTGTTAGTGTGAGTGTTAGTGTGAGTGTTAGTGTGACTGATCGTGTGACTGTTAGTGTGAGTGTTAGTGTGACTGATAGTGTGAGTGTTAGTGTGACTGATCGTGTGACTGTTAGTGTGAGTGTTAGTGTGACTGTTAGTGTGAGTGTTAGTGTGACTGATAGTGTGAGTGTTAGTGTGACTGATAGTGTGAGTGTGACTGATAGTGTGAGTGTTAGTGTGACTGATAGTGTGAGTGTTAGTGTGACTGATAGTGTGAGTGTTAGTGTGAGTGTTAGTGTGACTGATCGTGTGACTGTTAGTGTGAGTGTTAGTGTGACTGATAGTGTGAGTGTTAGTGTGACTGATAGTGTGAGTGTTAGTGTGACTGATCGTGTGACTGTTAGTGTGAGTGTTAGTGTGACTGATAGTGTGAGTGTTAGTGTGACTGATCGTGTGACTGTTAGTGTGAGTGTTAGTGTGACTGTTAGTGTGAGTGTTAGTGTGACTGATAGTGTGAGTGTTAGTGTGACTGATAGTGTGAGTGTGACTGATAGTGTGAGTGTTAGTGTGACTGATAGTGTGAGTGTTAGTGTGAGTGTTAGTGTGACTGATAGTGTGAGTGTTAGTGTGAGTGTTAGTGTGACTGATAGTGTGAGTGTTAGTGTGAGTGTTAGTGTGACTGATAGTGTGAGTGTTAGTGTGACTGATAGTGTGAGTGTTAGTGTGAGTGTTAGTGTGACTGATAGTGTGACTGATAGTGTGAGTGTTAGTGTGACTGATAGTGTGAGTGTGACTGATAGTGTGAGTGTTAGTGTGACTGATAGTGTGAGTGTTAGTGTGAGTGTTAGTGTGACTGATAGTGTGAGTGTTAGTGAGTGTTAGTGTGACTGATAGTGTGAGTGTTAGTGTGACTGATAGTGTGAGTGTTAGTGAGTGTTAGTGTGACTGATAGTGTGAGTGTTAGTGTGACTGATAGTGTGAGTGTTAGTGTTAGTGTTAGTGTGAGTGTTAGTGTGAGTGTTAGTGTGAGTGTGACTGATAGTGTGACTGATAGTGTGAGTGTTAGTGTGAGTGTTAGTGTGAGTGTTAGTGTGAGTGTGACTGATAGTGTGAGTGTTAGTGAGTGTTAGTGTGACTGATAGTGTGAGTGTTAGTGTGACTGATAGTGTGAGTGTTAGTGTGACTGATAGTGTGAGTGTTAGTGTGACTGATAGTGTGACTGATAGTGTGAGTGTTAGTGTGAGTGTTAGTGTGACTGATAGTGTGACTGATAGTGTGAGTGTTAGTGTGACTGATAGTGTGAGTGTTAGTGTGACTGATAGTGTGACTGACAGTGTGAGTGTTAGTGTGAGTGTTAGTGTGAGTGTTAGTGTGAGTGTTAGTGTGACTGATAGTGTGACTGATAGTGTGAGTGTTAGTGTGAGTGTTAGTGTGAGTGTTAGTGTGAGTGTTAGTGTGAGTGTTAGTGTGACTGATAGTGTGAGTGTTAGTGTGAGTGTTAGTGTGACTGATAGTGTGAGTGTTAGTGTGTGTTAGTGTGACTGATAGTGTGACTGATAGTGTGAGTGTTAGTGTGACTGATAGTGTGACTGATAGTGTGACTGATAGTGTGACTGATAGTGTGACTGATAGTGTGAGTGTTTGTGTGACTGATAGTGTGAGTGTTAGTGTGAGTGTGACTGATAGTGTGAGTGTTAGTGTGAGTGTGACTGATAGTGTGAGTGTTAGTGTGACTGATAGTGTGAGTGTTAGTGTGACTGATAGCGTGAGTGTGACTGATAGTGTGAGTGTTAGTGTGAGTGTTAGTGTGACTGATAGTGTGAGTGTGACTGATAGTGTGAGTGTTAGTGTGACTGATAGTGTGACTGATAGTGTGAGTGTTAGTGTGAGTGTTAGTGTGACTGATAGTGTGAGTGTTAGTGTGAGTGTTAGTGTGACTGATAGTGTGAGTGTTAGTGTGACTGATAGTGTGACTGATAGTGTGAGTGTTAGTGTGAGTGTTAGTGTGACTGATAGTGTGAGTGTTAGTGTGAGTGTTAGTGTGAGTGTTAGTGTGAGTGTTAGTGTGACTGATAGTGTGAGTGTTAGTGTGAGTGTTAGTGTGAGTGTTAGTGTGAGTGTTAGTGTGACTGATAGTGTGACTGATAGTGTGACTGATAGTGTGACTGATAGTGTGAGTGTTTGTGTGACTGATAGTGTGAGTGTTAGTGTGAGTGTGACTGATAGTGTGAGTGTTAGTGTGACTGATAGTGTGACTGATAGTGTGAGTGTTAGTGTGACTGATAGTGTGAGTGTTAGTGTGACTGATAGTGTGACTGATAGTGTGAGTGTTAGTGTGACTGATAGTGTGAGTGTTAGTGTGAGTGTTAGTGTGACTGATAGTGTGACTGATAGTGTGACTGATAGTGTGAGTGTTAGTGTGACTGATAGTGTGAGTGTTAGTGTGAGTGTTAGTGTGACTGATAGTGTGAGTGTTAGTGTGACTGATAGTGTGACTGATAGTGTGAGTGTTAGTGTGACTGATAGTGTGAGTGTTAGTGTGACTGATAGTGTGACTGATAGTGTGAGTGTTAGTGTGACTGATAGTGTGAGTGTTAGTGTGAGTGTTAGTGTGACTGATAGTGTGAGTGTTAGTGTGACTGATAGTGTGACTGATAGTGTGAGTGTTAGTGTGACTGATAGTGTGACTGATAGTGTGAGTGTTAGTGTGACTGATAGTGTGAGTGTGACTGATAGTGTGAGTGTTAGTGTGACTGATAGTGTGAGTGTGACTGATAGTGTGAGTGTTAGTGTGACTGATAGTGTGAGTGTTAGTGTGACTGATAGTGTGAGTGTTAGTGTGAGTGTTAGTGTGACTGATAGTGTGAGTGTGACTGATAGTGTGAGTGTTAGTGTGACTGATAGTGTGAGTGTTAGTGTGAGTGTTAGTGTGAGTGTTAGTGTGAGTGTGACTGATAGTGTGAGTGTTAGTGTGACTGATAGTGTGAGTGTTAGTGTTAGTGTGACTGATAGTGTGAGTGTTAGTGTGAGTGTTAGTGTGACTGATAGTGTGAGTGTTAGTGTGACTGATAGTGTGAGTGTTAGTGTGACTGATAGTGTGAGTGTTAGTGTGACTGATAGTGTGAGTGTTAGTGTGACTGATAGTGTGAGTGTTAGTGTGAGTGTTAGTGTGACTGATAGTGTGAGTGTTAGTGTGAGTGTTAGTGTGACTGATAGTGTGAGTGTTAGTGTGACTGATAGTGTGACTGATAGTGTGACTGATAGTGTGACTGATAGTGTGAGTGTTTGTGTGACTGATAGTGTGAGTGTTAGTGTGAGTGTGACTGATAGTGTGAGTGTTAGTGTGACTGATAGCGTGAGTGTGACTGATAGTGTGAGTGTTAGTGTGACTGATAGTGTGACTGATAGTGTGAGTGTTAGTGTGACTGATAGTGTGAGTGTTAGTGTGACTGATAGTGTGACTGATAGTGTGAGTGTTAGTGTGACTGATAGTGTGAGTGTTAGTGTGAGTGTTAGTGTGACTGATAGTGTGACTGATAGTGTGAGTGTTAGTGTGACTGATAGTGTGAGTGTTAGTGTTAGTGTGACTGATAGTGTGACTGATAGTGTGAGTGTGACTGATAGTGTGAGTGTTAGTGTGACTGATAGTGTGACTGATAGTGTGAGTGTTAGTGTGACTGATAGTGTGACTGATAGTGTGACTGATAGTGTGACTGATAGTGTGACTGATAGTGTGAGTGTTAGTGTGACTGATAGTGTGACTGATAGTGTGACTGATAGTGTGACTGATAGTGTGAGTGTTAGTGTGACTGATAGTGTGACTGATAGTGTGAGTGTTAGTGTGACTGATAGCGTGAGTGTGACTGATAGTGTGAGTGTTAGTGTGACTGATAGTGTGACTGATAGTGTGAGTGTTAGTGTGACTGATAGTGTGAGTGTTAGTGTGACTGAGTGTGACTGATAGTGTGAGTGTTAGTGTGACTGATAGTGTGAGTGTTAGTGTGACTGATAGTGTGAGTGTTAGTGTGACTGATAGTGTGAGTGTGACTGATAGTGTGAGTGTTAGTGTGACTGATAGTGTGAGTGTTAGTGTGACTGATAGTGTGAGTGTTAGTGTGACTGATAGTGTGACTGATAGTGTGACTGATAGTGTGAGTGTTAGTGTGACTGATAGTGTGAGTGTTAGTGTGACTGATAGTGTGACTGATAGTGTGAGTGTTAGTGTGACTGATAGTGTGACTGATAGTGTGACTGATAGTGTGAGTGTTAGTGTGACTGATAGTGTGAGTGTTAGTGTGACTGATAGTGTGAGTGTTAGTGTGACTGATAGTGTGACTGATAGTGTGACTGATAGTGTGACTGATAGTGTGAGTGTTAGTGTGACTGATAGTGTGAGTGTGACTGATAGTGTGAGTGTTAGTGTGACTGATAGTGTGAGTGTTAGTGTGAGTGTTAGTGTGAGTGTTGGTGCGAGTGTTGTGAGTGTTGGAGCGAGTGCGAGTGTAAGTGTTGTTGTGAGTGTTGGAGCGAGTGCGAGTGTTAGTGTAAGTGTTGTTGTGAGTGTTGGAGCGAGTGCGAGTGTTAGTGCAAGTGTTGGTGTGAGTGTAAGTGTGACTGTTGGTGCGAGTGTAAGTGTGAGTGTTAGTGCGAGTGTAAGTGTGACTGTTGGTGCGAGTGTTGGTGCGAGTGTAAGTGTGACTGTTGGTGCGAGTGGGAGCCAGGGCATGTCCTTGTCTGATCTCACCTCTGTGCTCCCTGAGTGGATGGCTCTGTCCACGTAGAGTAGTGATTGGTCCTCTGCCTGACACACGCCCTCCGACCACAGAGCACACCGCTGATGGGCCCAACACTGACCTACACACACACACACATCATGTAAACACACTTCCTGACCAGTACATCAGAATCCGTTATGGTGAAAAAGCTCCACGCTGGTGGTCACCTGACTCGTCGAAGAGAGACTGCACGTCTACGTCCTCCGGTAAACCCACGTGGTGAAGCTCGTCCCAGGACCTGTGGCCCGCTTCCTCTGCTCCACCGCTAGCACACAACACCGAGACGAGAAGAAAATCAGCGTTACACGGTTTAACCTCGTCAGTGTCACAAAGATACAACGGCCACGCCCACTTCTTTCAGACTAAAGGCACAAAGCCACGCCTCCTTTTCTGGGATTAATAGGTGCGATGGCCACACCTCCATCAATGTAACTGAGACAGAAACCCCTCCTCCTTTACACTGTATGAAGCCACATAGGCAACACCCACTTCTCTCAGACTAAAGACAGAAAAGCCACACCTACTTTAGTGAGACTGTTCACTGAGACTAACAAGCACAAAGGCCAAACATTCTCCACTATGACTGAAAGCACAGCCATGCCCACTTCACTGTGATTGGTAGAGGCCACACCCACTTCATTATTACTGAAAGCACAGAGGCCACACCCACTTCACTGTGATCGGCATAGGCCACACCTTCTTCATTACACCTGAAAGCACAGAGGCCATGCCCACTTCACTGTGACTGGTAGAGGCCACACCTTCTTCACTACAACTAAAAGCACAGAGGCCACGCCCACTTCACTGTGACTGGTAGAGGCCACACCTTCTTCACTACAACTAAAAGCACAGAGGCCACGCCCACTTCACTGTGACTGGTAGAGGACGCACTGTGACTGACACTGAGGCCTACCACTAACGGATTAAAGGCAGAAATAACTATGCATTCACTGTGACTGAAGGCACCGCTGACACGCCCACTTCTCTCAGACTACAAGTACAGAAGCCACACCTACTTTAATCTATGTCACTGTCAGGCATAGAGGGAGAACCCATACCTCCTTCACTGGGACTGAAAAAGCATATGTTCTCTAGTAGGAACGATAGGCCACACCTCCTTCACACACACACACACACACACAGAAGGATGAAGATGGAGAAAGTGAGAAATAACCGGTTCATGTTTTAGACGGTTTACTTCCTAGTGAAGTGAAACAAGGCGACCTGC
>NC_080716.1:4051611-4076611 GCF_019097595.1 Hemibagrus wyckioides
AGAAAGCAAAGACAAGAGAGAAAATGTGTCACCATGGCAACGTGCAACAACATGGCCGCCGTATCGACTGACTGTAACTGATATCAGGGCTAGCGTGTTGGGGGCGGAGCTAAAGTGTGAATGACGCGTCACCGTACAGGAACATCAGATCAGCTAGCTTCCTTCACTAAGTTAGCATGACTGCGTAGCGCTTCACAGGATGCTAATCTGTTAGCTATAACTCATCCGTATTCATTAGCCCTCTCGCTTTATTTCTATGCTGTACATACGCGGCATTCTTCCGACTGCTTAGAGACCACTCGCGCAGTTAGCTAGCGAGCTTTCGCACAAATTCATCTGCTCTGTAAAAAGTGTTAAACGTGAGCGTGAAAAGCGTGCATGCGCTCGCCTTCTGATTCGGTTCCCAACCCCCCAAACACCTATAACTTATCCCTATCAACACTGCGCCTGGAGAGAGAGAGAGAGAGAGAGAGAGAGAGGGAGGATAAAGTAGCACCGGCTAAACTGGTGGAAGAGAAAACCTGGAGTGGAGTTCCACATGGACCGGAGTGTGGTGGTGCTGAGCTACAGTCAGGAGAAACATCTAAATATATCAGAACAGGAAACGGGGAGGAGTTTTTACACACGTGGCGCAGCTGAGTTCTGTGCTCTGATTGGTCAAGAAACTGGTGATTAGTTCTCTATTTGTGACAGCAGTGCAGGTTTATATGAGCTTATCGTTTCCATAGTAACAACAAGCGTGTAACCACTGAGGCTGTGAAGCTTCCTACAGGGTCAGGAAACGTTTCCCTGAGGTTTATGGACGGAGTCTCCAGAGTCAGTGATTAGAATTAAACCCGTAGCTAATCAACTAGCTAATTGGCTAATTCACAAAAGAGCTACATAAGCGATCACTCTGGCTAATTGGCTAGTTCACAAAAGAGCTACATAAACGATCACTTTCGCTTACAGGAAACGGCAAATACTGTGCTACATGCTACACGGTACACTTAACGTCGCTTCATTCAAAACTAACAAGAAAAAATATCGTATCATAACACAACGTTGAACTCCTGTGAGCTTAGCGTCGTAGCTAAGTAGCAATAATGGCGTGATTCCACCACAAGAGTTTGTATTCCTAGAAACTTAATCGGCACATCCGAGTGAAATGTTCACGTTCCTGATCGCTTTGGTGTCACTTCAACAGTCACAGCTAGTCGCTAACTAGCTAAATCGCTAACCGCAGCCGTTAGCAAGGTAAATGCTCAGTGAAGCTTTCAGTATTTTAGTCGGAACTTTGAGTAAAAATGAGATAAAAACCGAGGCAGTCGATGTGAGTTTAATAAACAACATTAAAAATTTGTTCATAAAATAAACTGATTTAAATAAAGCTAGTGTGAACAGAAACATAAATAGTGGTTAAATAAAAGTTTAATAAAAAAAAAAAAATAAATTCATTTCAAAATATTCTTTTTTTTAAGATTTTAGAAATAAAGATTTTACTTTACTTATTTTTTTTAAATATTAGAAATTTAAAAATAAACAAATAAATAAAAATATAAAAAATAACATATATAAAAAATAAATAAATAAAAATAAAAATCACTGCTTTCCTGAAATGAATCACAATAAAAAATAAAGTAGAATTTCACCATTATAAATAAATGGCAAGTCAATTTTGTTTAGTTATTTTAAAGTTTAACCTTTTTTTTAATCGCAGTATTACATTTTGACATTTAAAAAAATATATATTCTACTTTTTTTAAAAAATACACATTTATTTTTGCTGACATTATATAAAGTAGCTTTTTTTTTTTTTTACACAAAAAAACATTTATTGGACTATTTTTTTTTCACAGCTGTAAGCATCGTGGTACCCTGTATCATAGAAACGTCTTTTTTATTTAGCATTCCGTTTACATTTTAGCTTAAAAACACATTTATTTTTATCAGAAGGTTAAATGTTTAAACCAGTCCAGTGTGAATGGATTGAAAGCTCTCAGGTTTAATCAGCAGAGAACGTTTGGGAACTTCAGACAATTTGAGTGAAAGAAATGAAAAATTTTAAAAATTTGGAAAAATTGGAAACTGCCTCCTTTTTTCCCCCGTTAACTTAATCATTAACCTAAAACTAGCGTTAACCAAAACGTGCCAAAAAACGCTCCAGTAGACTGGCATGTCTCTGCGTTGACCTAAATCAACTGTTTCAGTCATGATAGCGTACAGGTCACCCCGGTCACAGGAGACTGGTCTGTAGGTCAGCTGTGGTGCGAAAAGAGCCGCCTGTGGGGATAAACACTCGCACTAGCACAGATCGCGCAGCCACGTGCGGCTCGAATCCACTTCCGCTCTGTAACGTGGGTCTAAACGACGCCTAGCATCAAACCTCTGCACAACTCGCACTGAGTGACCCAGAGAACGCACAAGAAAAGCTCAGCCTCTGCGGGTGAATGTGGGAAATGTTTCCTGCTAGCGCGAGAGGGAATCATGAGTCACTTCATTTCCGTGTAAATGTGAGAGCGCTTTGTGTGTTCTTGCTAGTATGAGAGCACTATGTGTGAAATTGACTTAGTTTTTGCGTAAATGGGAGAGCGTTTTGTGTGAATGGGAATGTTTTTCCTAGCGTAAGAGCACTATGTGTGAGAGTGACCTAGTTTTTGCGTGAATGCGAGAGTGTTCTATGTGAATGCGAGTTTTTTTGCTAGTGTGGGATCACAAAATTTGAAAGTGAATTTGTTTTAGTGTGAATGCCGGAACGTTTTGTGTAAATGTGAGAGCATTATGTGTGAATGCGAGTGTCTTTGCTAGCGTGAGAGCACTACGTGTGAAAGTGACTTCATCTTGTGTGAATGCCAGAAGGTTTTGTGTAAATGGGAGAGCACTGTGTATGAGTGACTTCGTTTTTGTGTGAATGCGAGTGTTTTTGCTAGTGTGAGAGCACTAGGTGTGAAAGTGACTTCATTTTTGTGTAAATGCAAGCGCGTTCTGTGTAAATGTAAGAGCGTTATGTGCAAGTGACTTTGTTTTTGTGTGAATGCGAGTGTTTTTGCTAACATGAGATCACTAACTGTGAAAGTGACTTCATCTTGTGTGAATGCCAGAAGGTTTTGTGAAAAATGTGAGAGCATTATGTGCGAGCGACTTCGTTTTTGTGTGAAAGCGAGTGTTTTTTCTAGCGTGAGATCACTAATTGTGAAAGTGACTTCATCTTTATTCATTCTGTATGAATGTGAGAGCGTTTTGTGTAAATGTGAGAGTATTTTGTGTAAATTCGAGTGTTCTTTCTAGTGTGAGAGCATTATGTGTGACATGGGTGAATGAGTGTGATTTCTGCAAATGTGACAGTGTTGTGTGGGAAAGCGTTTTTGTACTAGTGCAAGAGTATCACGTGTGTAAAAGAGTGCATTTTGTGCGAGAGCCTTGAGTGTGAAAGTGTCTGCATTTTCGTGTGAACCCCAAAACGTTTTGTGTAAACGTGAGCAAGGTGTTGTGCGAGAGCATTGTGTGTGACTGACTGTTTTTGTATAAATGTGTAAGTGTTTTGTGTTTTTGCTAGTGTGAGAGCACTACTTGCGAAAGTGACTTCATTTTTGTGTATATGCGAGAGCCTTTTGTGTGAATGCGAGTGTATTTGCTAGCATGAGAGCACAACGTGTGAAAGTGACTTCGTTTGTGTATAAATGTGAGACCATTTTGTGTGAATGCGAGTGTTTTTGCTAGTGTGAGATCACTACTTGTCAAAGTGACTGCATCTCGTGTGAGTGCCAGAACATTTTGGGGAATGTGAAAGCGTTTTGTAAGTGACTTCGTTTTTGTGTGAATGTGAGTGTTTTTGCTAGCGTGAGAGCACTACTTGTGAAAGCGACTTCATCTTGCGTGAATGAAAGGATGTTTTCCGTGAACGTGAGAGCGTTTTGTGTAAATGGGAGAGCGTTTTGCACGAGTGACTTCGTTTTTGCGTAAAAGCGAGTGTTTTGCGTGAATGCGAGCGATTTTGCTAGTGTGAGAGCACTATGCGTAAAAGCGACTTCATCTTGTGCGAATACGAGAACGTTTTGTATAAATGTGAGCGTGTTTTGTGTGAATGCTAAATGTAAATGCGAGTGTTTTCGCTAGTGCGAAAGCTTTATATGTGACATGGGTGAATGACTCATTTCTGTGAAGGGGAGAACATTGTGAGAGCGTTTTGTGTAAATGCGAGTGTCCTAACTAGTGCAAGAGCATTATGTGTGACACGGGGGAATGAGTGTGTTTTCTGTGAAAGCGAGGACGTCGTATGTGAGAGCGTTTAGTGTAAATGCGAGAGCATGGTATCACAATACTGACGATCGCATACAAGTGTATCATGATAACGCTGTGAGAGCTGAGTACTGAGTGTCACAGGGGGCAAAACCAGAGGAAACTAAACCTAAATCAAGAACAAGCGGACCAGCAGGCGGGTCAGAACACATGCAGAACCACAGCGATCATGCTCACATTAACACCGTGACGTCAACGGCTACTAAAAAAGAAAAAGTCCTGGAAATGCGAGAGGTAAAAAAAAAAAAAAAATCTGTATACAAGTAAACGAGTGGGCAGGGCCACAATCAGTAAAAAGAGAAAAAAACGAGTGACTCACTTCTTCCTCTGTCTGGGTGTGGATCCAGCATCCTTTCGAGGCCGGCCTCTGGGCCGCCTGTCGTTGTGGGCGGGACTTCCTGCCGGCGTGGCCACAGATCCGCCTGCAGGTGGCGAGGGTCCTTTATCAGAGGAATCCAGAATCTTCTCCTCTGATGACATTCTGATAAAACGACAAGAAAGCAGACGGACGATGAGAGAGGCTTCACTCCGTCATGTTCAGATGGTAACATTCAGCATTCCACTTTGTTTTCGTTTAAGGCTTTTCACATGTGGTTTGGTTTTGGGTCAAAACTGAAAGCTGTCTGTGAACCAGGACTTAATCTTGAGAACTGGGAACCGATACAACCGCCAACTGGACACCGCAGTCCACTGGTCAACTCGAGTGACCTCACGGTTCTTGTGGCCGAGTAAAAATCGTTACGTTTCTAAGTCTTCTCGAAGCAAATCATCAGAACACGCAGCACTACGTTTTCATTCACTTCCCCGAATTGATTCAGAGTCAAATGCTTTCTGGTTTGAACCGTCTGGAAGCTGCACTCCATCAGAGGTTCTTGTTCCCTCACCTGACTAAAGAACCACACAGAGGTGGAGAACACACCAGAGTTCTATCCAAAGCACATGAATCCGTCACGTTATTTGGATCTTTTCCATATCAATCCCACTGAAGGTCTTCATCCAAACCCCTGATCATGGTATCAGGAATCAGTTCAACCTGGTCATGAATCGACTCTTTAGTTCTGTGAAGAATTGGGAAGATAAAGAGATCGTCGGTGTATAAACACGGCGCGTGATGACCAGTGATCAGTTTCCCCTCAAAAACGAACGATCGAGTGTGAACACGTCTCGACTGAGTCAGTATCAGCAGTGTTAGGCCTTAGTGAGAACGAGACAAATCTCAAAGACGTTAACGTTTATCACCGCGGACGAGACTCGCGCTACAAAACTGCCCACAGCTCCACCAACACTGACACCAGCCCTGTGGATCACATGCCTGTGGTGAGATGGAGCTCGAGTGTGGACACGAACATCATCTTCCTCGCTCTCATCGCCGCTCTTACTGATCTGCCTCATCACCGTCTGTTTCCAGAACATTCCAGAAGTAAAAAGGTGTGTGGGGTTACGAGCACAGGCGGACGATATGGCAAAAATATCACATCCGAAAATCTCTAAGGTGTTCCTACCGAATACGTCTAGCGATATGGAAGTTTCCTAGCGATGCAGAACACTAAAAAAACACTAAAAACTACAAGATTTTACTATCACCTCCGCTTCGTCCAGTGGGTGATCATTTTTACAAAAAAATAAAAAATATTCAACACGTAATAAAACGTGTATTACACTCTAATAACGATATTTTAAAAAAAGGGCTGAATTTGTTGCTAATTATAAATAAAACATATCTGAACTCACAGCTTCTTATTACGGCGTCATAAACGTAAATACTGAGATTTTAAAACGGCGATTCTCAACACGACTGCATTCATTTTGTACTATTTTACACACAGTCGCTAATTTTTTGTACAACGTCCGGCAGCTTAGCGGAGTGTGTATGATGTTAAAAAAAAAAACACTGTATTTTTGTCTTAAAAGCATCGTGAACCTGAACACTTCACTTGTTTACGTCGGTTAAGGTGAGATATTCGTCTGCTAGAAAGTGTTCGCGGCGAGCCGAAGCACATGAGGTCCGGCGAAGATGCCAAGGAAGAGGAAAGTCAGAACCGACGCCAAATAGACCCTACTTTTCTTCGCAGGTGGAAATGCTAGCTTTGTTCTCTCATTAAAGCACACGTATCGCCGTCTTCGCTAAACCGATCGAGTGTGATGCTAGTTTCCATAACTGAGGAACCTCGGCTAGCTGTGACGCCCCCAGAGTGCTGGACCTTGATGAACGTCTACGGTCGCACGTCCACGTCTCTCTGGCCACCTGTGCGTTCAGATGACGGGGCACGTTGCCAACGTGACGCTGCCGTTCTTTCCGGGAATTACGCCGGTCACTATAGAGTTACGCTCCGCACGCCTACATCGCTCAGGGTGTGAAAACAACGGACGTCGCGTAACAGCTAACACTAAACCAAGCAGTTCAGATCTCTTCGACCGGTCCCGGCGTTTAGTGACTCAACACGCGATAGCTAACAAACATCAGCTTAGCGTAGTCAACGCGTTGAGTGCGACAACAAATAATAACGATGATAATCGACGATGCGTTTATTTTCAAGCTTTCTCCGCCATCGTTCGTCGCCCGAATTCGAAGAATTAAAGCGTTCCAGTTATTTCCCAGACGTGGATTTAACCTTCCACCAATTTACACGCCCGAGAAGGAAAGAACTCCAGGGTTCGAGACGAACTTGCAGGACCAATCCCCGGTCAGTCACTCAGTAAGAAGTTAGTATGACTAGCGCTAGCTTGTTTAAATCCCCCCCCCCCCCGCCAGATACAGTATGAAAACAATGATTTATTTTCTTCACTTCAGGACGTATTCAGTGTTCAGGAACAAGGAGAAGAGGGGAAAACACTGAAGGCCTTTTGTTTAAGCACTGAACACAAAGCAAAGTGGTTCACATGAGGGGGGCATGTCCAGTCTTTGTTCATCTCACTCACAAGCTTGGTTCTGGTTGGGGGAAGAAAAAAAAAATCTTTTAAAAAACAAAACAAAAAAAATCTACGTTTTAGTAAAACAACCCACTACGTTTTATTATTGTTATTTTTTTGTTTTGTTTTTTTAAACGAAAAACACCAAAGCCGGCTGATTTCCCCAAAAGTACACTGAGGACCAGATGGTGTGTTTTCCTTTCTTGAGACTAGCCTCTGAAGTAGTGCTGTTTTATTTATTTATTTAGTTATTTATTTATTATTATTCCTCTCTCTCAGGAAATCATTTCAATCCTTCGCTTATATTTCTATCTGTTTTTAAGTGAGACGACAACAACAACAAACTTCAGTATTCATAAACAGCCGACAATAAACGCAGGATGTTTTGCTAGCTGTTAGCTTAGCATCATCACCACAGGCCAACTTGGACAAACGACGCGGTATCGAAGCCGGGGTTATCGCGATATATCTCCACACACATATACATACATAAATATAAATATATAACACGTCTTATTTGTGACCGTCGGTTCGGGACGCCGTGTTAAAAGGGGAAACTCGGTAAAAAAAAAAAGGGGAGGGGGGGAGAAAGGAGAAGAAAAATAATACAAATAACGGGGCTGAAAAGAAGAAGGAGAAGAGGGGGAAAATAAATAAAAAGTGTCCGGTGACGTGTTAGCTAGGCTAGCGTGAAGACTGAAGGGGAAACGTGATACCTAGCAACAAAACCACTCACGCTTACCTTTTATTAAATAACACTAGGGATGTGTGTCCTTCATGTCAACAATGGTGTGAGGACATGCGGTACTTTTTCTGTTGTTGTTTTTCTTATTATTGAGTGTTTTCGGAGGATTCTTTCTTTTTCTTTTTTTTTTTTTTGAGGAGGTGGAGGAGCTTGAGGAGAAGGGAAGGGGAGGGGGGGTTGAGGAGGAGGAGGAGGGGGGGGTAGACCACTATGTCGACATTAAGACTCCAGATTTGAGAAAGAAAACAAAAAAATAAAATAAAATAAAAATCCAGTTTATACTCCGGTGATATGTGAAGGTAGCGTCCAGATATCCGAAAATCCCTTTAATTAGAATTCCGACTTGAGCAGTGTGTGTGTGTGTGTGTGTGTGTGTGTGTTTATTCCTCTTTATTCATCCCCACATCGCGAGATCCTTCAGGGTTTTTACATCCCTGCGCTGTTGGGCTTTTCTTCCTCCCAGCGATGCTCGGCTCCAGAAGCCGATCTTCTCCGATGTATAATCCCGTGGCAGTGACAGAAACCCTTATTTCCATGAAAAACACAACCATATAAACCGCGAGGTCCAATCCCAGATTATTCCGTATTTCTTTTCTGAAGCCGGGTGAAAGCTGGAAAAAATTTTCAACAGCAACAACAACAACAACAACAAAATAGACAGCAGTGTTTATACAGAAACATCCACCAAAAAAAAAAAATAAGATCACATTTCCTTTCGGTTTTCAAGTTCAGCGCGTCCTCACGATCGATCAGTCAAAAATAAAAACATCCCCAGGGGAATTTATTCCGCTTTAAAAAGAAGTCGTGTCGTAGCAAAAAAATAAAATAAAAATAAAAAATCTATTAAGACACAGATATTAAAGTTGTAGCTCGCACTCCGACGGTAGCCATATTTGAGTGCGGGCCGCATCACGCCCTCGTGTTCTCACGCCACTGAGCCGCGAAAATAGTCCCGCGGCTTGCGCGAGAGGCACTTTCCCACCGATGTGTTTTATGATAATATTTTACGCGTTGTTAATGACATGGGGCGACGTTTGACCGCACGGACAGTGAGCCGGTGAGAGAGAGAGATAGAGAGAGAGAAAGAAAGAAAGAAAAAAAACATAAACTGACCCTGCGGAGGGATACACTGGAACGCTCAGCAGGTGAGGCGACCATCCCCCCCCCTCTCTCGCTGCGGACGTGTGGAAGATGTGGCGCGGATCCACGGAACGGATCTGTTTCTCTTCTCTCCAGCTGAAAAACACCAGGAGAATGGTTTAGAGGTGCAACAGCAGATGTTATTAATATTCTTTATTCGTCCATATAATCTGGAAGATATGTATTAAAAACAACAACAATGGATTAAGAGCAAAAGTTTTGGAGAAAGTTGTTTGACGTCCGGGGTCGGGAATGGTTGTTTTTTTTTTTTTTACATTTTAATACCTCTTCACTTTATAAACACTCTTTTTTAAAAAATAAACACTCTTTTCTAAACATCACTTAAGATCCTGGGGGGTGGGGTGGGGTGGGGGGTGGAGGGTAACACGACATCTGTCTATTGTTTCGATTAAACAGGGCTTCACTTTTACTTTTTATTAAATGTAATATTCCTTCACTGGAGCGTATCCCGTCGAACACTTAAGCTACATGCCAGACACCGTGTTGTAAATTATCGGGTAGTTATCGAAGCCATAGCTCGCACCCCAGCGGCAGCCGTGTCTGAAAGCTTCAGCTGTGGGCTGCGAAATAGTTCCTCAGTTGAAAACAAAAACACCTCCTTTGTCTGACCAGAGGAATATCACCTTTATAAATCATTTATAACACATCATCACATCTATGTGATTTATAACACATCATCACAAATCGGTTTATAACAAGGGTATAAGCTATCGAGGAAAAAAAACCCCAACATTTTCACAAAAAATTTTCACTGCACAGATTTTTTATATTGAAAGACTCTATTTCTTCCTCCGTCTGCTAAAAAAGCTAATTGAAGTGCAGCTACACATCGTGACGTCATCATGAACACTGAAGTTTGGATTCTTCACCGGACAGAGATATGACGTTAAAGCCAGAGAGTTACGTATCGCTTCTTTAGGTTTTTTTTTTTTTTTCATTGTGGGTGTGGCCTGGTCAGTTGTTAGTATCGAGATCAAGATAGTAGTGAGATATAAACTTATGAAAAAAGTAGTACAGCTAAAAATGTGCAGAAAACACAAAAACATTTAAAGAAACACAAACAGGTAAATAGGTGCAGTGAGGACGAGAAGAACAATAAACTTCGACTAAGCCTTATAAAGGAGCAAGATTTCAAAAATGAGTTGAATAATCACATTTACACATGAATATTTTCCACCGTAGGCTGTAAACTCTGCCTGTTTAAAACCTTCAGAAGTTGATATTTTTTATTCTTTACTTGTAGAAATCATCTAGAAGTTATGTAGACCATGGTCGAAAAGAACCCCTGGCAGTGCCTTTAGCAAAGATGTATTAAATTGCTTCGGAAAACGCACTTCTGGTCCGGAATGCGTGTTTGGGATTGGTTACTCCTCCTGTGTCATTTGGAATATGGAACCTACCAAAAAAGAAATTTACTTAATAGGCATTTAAACCTGGTGATGAATCATTTGGGATTCGACTCTTATTAGTGAGTCGAATCAAATGACCTGACTCACTGAAACGAATCCAGGTTCTGAGAACAGGAATAGGAGGAACATCAGGAGACAGTCTGCTGAATCCAAGTGCTGAAGTCCTTCTCTGTGTTCACAGCGCCGCCTGGAGGCGTTCTTTTTCAAGTAAAAACGCATTAAATGTGTAATTAAACTGTAATAAACACTTCAGCAGCGGCAGAGTCATCTGGAAGAGCTGTTTATCTTTCTTTCACTCTGTACTCCGATTTCAGTCTGTTATTTTCACACGTTAATTCTTTCCACATGTAGGGATTTTTTCGGATGTTCCCATGATGCCACGTGTGTTTACTTGAATCCACATGTGGGCGAAACAAAGCCAAATACATTTATTTATTTATTTATTTATTTATTTATTTATTTATTTATTTATTTATTTATTTATGATATCTTCTTCTCTTAAACCTGTGCAGATATGGTGGAAGATAATCCATGGCTTTCCTTTCTCCTGATTTTGTAGGAAGCTGGCAAACGTGCATTGTGTCCAATAGGAGGCGCTAAGTTGATCACGTGATTCGGATCGCTCTCATTGGTTCTCATTAATTAAATCGATTTGCTGATTCGTTTCTAACAGAGAAGCAGTCCAAAGTGTTTGGAATATGAATCTAAAAATGAAGCGAGAGGAAAGTGGAAGATTTGTAGAAGGGTAAACTATCATAACTAGTTTAAAAAACATGGCTGCTTCGTCACTTTTAACCTGAGGGGATTGTTCGTGTTGCAGTGTACACACACACACACACACACACACACACACAGTTTATAAAGCTTTAAACAAAATGGTGGAGTGTGTAATTGTTATTGTGTGAATGTTGATTATTTTTCTCTAACAGCATGACACAGACGGATACTCAGTGTTTATGATTTCATACTTTAGGGTTTCTTAGCTCCGGTGTAGAACCTAGGTGTAATTGCTAACAGGTTTCACCACCAGGGGGCAGTGTTACACTGCATGTGTTACTAAACAAACACAAACCTCTCACGCACGATTCAGCTTATTATCCTTGTGAGGACGTTCAAATAAATGCTGCTGGTCTTTTGTTTTCATTGTGGGGACCAACACAATGTCATTTGATCAGACACACACACACACACACACACAAAGGGTCGATTATTGTTTCAGCTGCGTTCACAGAAGCGATGAAATCCAATAAAAGTCGATATGTCATGAATATTATAGCAAAAAGAGAAGCAGGACTTTCTCTAAAACATGACAAGCTGCATTTCTTTTCTTCTTAATAATTAAAAGAGAGAGAAATAAACAGAGAGGCTGGTGAGAGAACGACTTCTATAATGTAAGTAAGAACAGTAGCTAAGGTGTTTTACGCATTAAACGTAGCTATAAACGGATATAAATCTCGTGCCACGTTCTCAAGGGAAGTCGGGGGACTTTTATTTTATTGATTGAAGATTTTCTGGGATTCGAACGAAACGCAGGTGAAATGATGAGGGGGCGTGGCCGAGGCGGAGCTGAAACAGGAAGTAAAAGAGGAAATAATGAAATAGGGAAATTTTTAAGAAAGTTTAATGTGTTTAAAGTGACAAAGATTTAAAATGATTCTGTTGTGTAAATTCTGTTAAAATAATTTAAGTGACATTTAAAGCAAAATAAATAAATAAATAATTTTTGATAACTTATTAAATTGATAATTGATCATTTTTTATAACTTATTAAAAATGTAAAAAATAAATAAACAAACAAATAATTCAGCAGATAAAGGCATATGTGAGGATTAATTTTTTATTTATTTTTTGTGTAATTACCATATTAAAATAAAACAAATAATGAATAATATTTGGTTGTTTATTGATTCCTTCATAGCAAAAAAATATTATTTACCATGTACTGTGTGTAATTACATTTTGTCCGTAACGTGGGCTAAAATTTACGCTAAGGCTTCGAATGAAAGTGGAACATTTGCATTTAACAGTTGTGTGAACAGAAATCTGTGTTGAATAACAAGTATCTATGTAGTAAAAGCACACAGTACTGTGTGTGTGTGTGTGTGTGTGTGTGTGTGTGTGTGTGTGTAAAGACGTGTCTTATCACCCAGCAGCAGCAGCAGGATGAGGCAACTCTGTGCCATAAACCTTCTTATGTGTGCTCGACTAACATCCTGTCAAAGAGCATCGTTTATACCTCCTTCTTCTGTAACAAGAAAAAGCAGACGAGTGAAATGGACGAGGACACTGAGAGGGAGCTGGACCTCCGGATTTAATCCACTGGACACATCAGCAGTGCAGCAAATAGGACAAACAAAAGTAAACACAAATACATAACACACAATACAGCTGAGAGCAGTGATCTGAGGGGTCCAAACACCAATACATAACACACAATACAGCTGAGAGCAGTGATCTGAGGGGTCCAAACACCAATATATAACACACAATACAGCTGAGAGCAGTGATCTGAGGGGTCCAAACACCAATATATAACACACAATACAGCTGAGAGCAGTGATCTGAGGGGTCCAAACACCAATATATAACACACAATACAGCTGAGAGCAGTGATCTGAGGGGTCCAAACACCAATACATAACACACAATACAGCTGAGAGCAGTGATCTGAGGGGTCCAAACACCAATATATAACACACAATACAGCTGAGAGCAGTGATCTGAGGGGTCCAAACACCAATATATAACACACAATACAGCTGAGAGCAGTGATCTGAGGGGTCCAAACACCAATATATAACACACAATACAGCTGAGAGCAGTGATCTGAGGGGTCCAAACACCAATATATAACACACAATACAGCTGAGATCAGTGATCTGAGGGGTCCAAGCACCAATATATAACACACAATACAGCTGAGAGCAGTGATCTGAGGGGTCCAAACACCAATATATAACACACAATACAGCTGAGAGCAGTGATCTGAGGGGTCCAAACACCAATATATAACACACAATACAGTTGAGAGCAGTGATCTGAGGGGTCCAAACACCAATATATAACACACAATACAGCTGAGAGCAGTGATCTGAGGGGTCCAAACACCAATACATAACACACAATACAGCTGAGAGCAGTGATCTGAGGGGTCCAAGCACCAATATATAACACACAATACAGCTGAGAGCAGTGATCTGAGGGGTCCAAACACCAATACATAACACACAATACAGCTGAGAGCAGTGATCTGAGGGGTCCAAACACCAATATATAACACACAATACAGCTGATAGCAGCGATCTGAGGGGTCCAAACACCAATACATAACACACAATACAGCTGAGAGCAGTGATCTGAGGGGTCCAAACACCAATACATAACACACAATACAGCTGAGAGCAGTGATTTGAGGGGTCCAAACACCAATACATAACACACAATACAGCTGAGAGCAGCGATCTGAGGGGTCCAAACACCAATACATAACACACAATACAGCTGAGAGCAGTGATCTGAGGGGTCCAAACACCAATACATAACACACAATACAGCTGAGAGCAGTGATCTGAGGGGTCCAAACACCAATACATAACACACAATACAGCTGATAGCAGCGATCTGAGGGGTCCAAGCACCAATATATAACACACAATACAGCTGAGATCAGTGATCTGAGGGGTCCAAACACCAATATATAACACACAATACAGCTGAGAGCAGCGATCTGAGGGGTCCAAACACCAATACATAACACACAATACAGCTGAGAGCAGTGATCTGAGGGGTCCAAACACCAATATATAACACACAATACAGTTGAGAGCAGTGATCTGAGGGGTCCAAGCACCAATATATAACACACAATACAGCTGAGAGCAGTGATCTGAGGGGTCCAAACACCAATACATAACACACAATACAGCTGAGATCAGTGATCTGAGGGGTCCAAACACCAATACATAACACACAATACAGCTGAGAGCAGTGATCTGAGGGGTCCAAACACCAATATATAACACACAATACAGCTGAGAGCAGTGATCTGAGGGGTCCAAACACCAATACATAACACACAATACAGCTGAGATCAGTGATCTGAGGGGTCCAAACACCAATATATAACACACAATACAGCTGATAGCAGCGATCTGAGGGGTCCAAGCACCAATATATAACACACAATACAGCTGAGATCAGTGATCTGGGGGGTCCAAACACCAATATATAACACACAATACAGCTGAGAGCAGTGATTTGAGGGGTCCAAACACCAATACATAACACACAATACAGCTGAGAGCAGTGATCTGAGGGGTCCAAACACCAATACATAACACACAATACAGCTGAGAGCAGTGATCTGAGGGGTCCAAACACCAATACATAACACACAATACAGCTGAGAGCAGTGATTTGAGGGGTCCAAACACCAATATATAACACACAATACAGCTGAGATCAGTGATCTGAGGGGTCCAAACACCAATATATAACACACAATACAGTTGAGAGCAGTGATCTGAGGGGTCCAAACACCAATATATAACACACAATACAGCTGATAGCAGCGATCTGAGGGGTCCAAGCACCAATATATAACACACAATACAGCTGAGATCAGTGATCTGAGGGGTCCAAACACCAATATATAACACACAATACAGCTGAGAGCAGTGATCTGAGGGGTCCAAACACCAATACATAACACACAATACAGCTGAGATCAGTGATCTGAGGGGTCCAAACACCAATATATAACACACAATACAGCTGAGAGCAGTGATCTGAGGGGTCCAAACACCAATACATAACACACAATACAGCTGAGATCAGTGATCTGAGGGGTCCAAACACCAATATATAACACACAATACAGCTGAGATCAGTGATCTGAGGGGTCCAAACACCAATATATAACACACAATACAGCTGAGAGCAGTGATCTGAGGGGTCCAAACACCAATACATAACACACAATACAGCTGAGATCAGTGATCTGAGGGGTCCAAACACCAATATATAACACACAATACAGCTGAGAGCAGTGATCTGAGGGGTCCAAACACCAATATATAACACACAATACAGCTGAGATCAGTGATCTGAGGGGTCCAAGCACCAATATATAACACACAATACAGCTGAGATCAGTGATCTGAGGGGTCCAAACACCAATATATAACACACAATACAGCTGAGAGCAGTGATTTGAGGGGTCCAAACACCAATACATAACACACAATACAGCTGATAGCAGCGATCTGAGGGGTCCAAACACCAATATATAACACACAATACAGCTGATAGCAGCGATCTGAGGGGTCCAAACACCAATACATTTACTTTTTTATAGAACAAGTTCAGCTTCCGTAAAAGTCTCCTGTGAAACCTGATTGACTGATGGTGGTTATGTTATTTTAAATCCATAATAATAAAGTAGTAATAAAACTGCAATTGAACAGCAGAAATGAATTCTTGGTAACATACTAACATTTTACAGATTTTTATAAAGAAATGTGAAATATGTGGAACACAGCAGTAAAATCTTCACACTAATTAAAGCGGCAGCTTCACCCGAGCTGTTGTATATGACAAGCGGATCTGTTTAATGGGTTCTGTGCTGCTTACAGCTATCATGAGTCAGTTTAATGTGCTGATCAGGTTCAGAGTGAATGTGAAAGAGGAGATGGTCTTCTCTTCCCGCTCTGCTCAGTGTTTGACACGGACCCATCACCCTGAGAGCAGTGACCCGTTACACTCGGCTCTGCTAACCGATGATGCTGCTGTTGCTGCTGCTGCTTTACACCCCAAGGTCCAAACATCTGAGACCGTACTGAAGATCTGATCTGGGAATTATCTGAGTTTAAGGAAATGGATTGGAGTGTGTCGTTCTCAATACTAAATGCTCCTAATACATCATACGTTATCGTTTCCATAGCAACGGCTCATTCACAGGCACTCGGTATGGTGAAGTTTTCTGTGAGTCATTGGCCGTTTAGCGAGTAAGGAATCTCATCAGAGGTGAAACTTCGAGAAGGAAAAATGTCAAGAGACACCCTACTAAATAACACGGGAACTGGTTCACTGCTTTCAAATGTAACTACAAATGGATAAAAAATCTCGGTGCTACTTGAGGAATAAAACCTTTACCGAACATAATCCACCTGATTACTTTGATTACTTTGCTGCAAGCCCACAATGCACTGCAGTACTTTCTTCAGCAGCCTGAGACAGAGCTCCCATAATGCACTTCTCTCTTTAATTCTCTTCAGAGAAAGTCCCAGTTCTCTCAGTGGACAGCCTCTCTCTGACTCTCTCTGTTACTGGGATGATGAATTATATACCGTTCGTCTCCTCGGCGTTGTGCTCGGGTTAAAGTCACACGCAGCCAGCTAGCTATTAGTCACGCTAACGAGTAACGGTCACCTGAGAACGCAAGCTGTCATTGTTTTGTCCTGAAGCAGGACTCCTGCTTTACATATTCGGAGGCTCTCGGTTTCAGAAGTTCATTAAAGGATCGCTCGCGTGACAGATTTACGAGCCGACATCTCTGTATCCTCTTACAGCCTTCTGTAGAAACACTCTGGTCATCATGCGGTTACTCTAAAACACCTTTTACTCCTCTTACACCCACACAAACCTTTTATATTTATTTATTTATTATAACTCATCATCTGTTTCCTTCCTGAAACGAAGCTCCATCAACGTTCAGAAAATGTCTCCTCAGCATATCAGACACTCCACTCGTTTGTTCATCGCTGTATTTATGGAAGAGAGGGTTACTACAAAAAGATAGGAAGAGAATATCAAGAAAGGAAAAGAGAGAGAGAGAGAACTAAGTAAGCAAGACAGTAAGTATCTATAAAGCAAGTGAACAATAAAGGGAGAACAAATGATGCATGGAAAAGAGAAGGAAAGAAAAATTATGGAGAAGAAAGAAAGAAAGAAAGAAAGAAGGAAGGAAGGAAAAAATAAAAAGAAAGAAAAAAGAGAAAAGAAAGAAAGAAAAAAGAGAAAATAATTAAATAAAGCAAGAAAAAAGAAAAAGAAAGAACCTGTCTACTGTTCGATTCACTGTGAAGGAGCTGTTGCTATGGAAACGATAGCGTATTAGAGCGGGCGTGTTAAAGGGAATAGATTTTGATGATAAATGATTAATCTGAAAGGCAGTAAATAGGCCAGAGATAGAAGGTGTGAGCCTTCCCTCTCCACTGAGACCTGGAGAACTGTATATTTGTTTCAGAAATGTTGAAGTGGGTCAGGATCAGAATCCCCAGTTTATTTTATCCTTCAATTTGGTTTATTCGGATCAGCGTAGGCCCTCAGGTGAGATCTCAATACGCATTTCAACGTCTCGACGTCTCAACGTCTCAGCCCAGATTAGGAACGGAATACGGAGACGTTCACTGTTCTACTTCTAAGACATAAACAGACAGGTTTACTCCACACTTCCTTACAAAAATGCTCCAGATCTATCAGAGCGTGAGGCGAGCTCCAGCCCTCTGCTAGTCGTTCCACAGGTCTTGGATAGGATTTAGAGCTTTTTGTGCTGTGGGTCGTAATCGTGTTGGACGGTGAAAAGTTTCTTCATCTTCAGCTGTTTAATGAAGATCTCCAGTCTTTCTGCCAGTATAGATTACTATTTGAACCTACCCACAATTCCCTCGATCCTGAGCCCCAGTCTGAAGAGAAGCAGACAGATAATTTGATGCTGCCACCACCGTGCTTCACCAGTGATATGGTGATCTTTGGGTGATAACTTTTGGAATTAGGCACAAAATCTATTACATTGGTCTTATCAGACCATGACATATTTTGTCACCTAATTTGGGGCTTTCACAGCTCTCCCAGTCTCTCTGCGCCAGCTCCACAGGCTATCCCAGTCTCACTGCACTAGCCCCGCACACTCTCCCAGTCTCTCCTACCTGGCTCTCCTAGCTCTCCCAGTCTCTCTGCACCAACTCACCTAGTCTCACTGTACAAGCTCCACTCACTCTCCCAGCTCTCCCAGTCTCTCCTGCACTGGCTCTACCAGTTCACCCAGTATTTCTGTGCTGGCTCTCCCAGCTCTCCCAGTCTCTTTCCACCAGCTCATCCAGCTCTCCCAGTTTCTTTGCACTATCTCTCCCAGTTCACCCAGTCTTTCTGCACCGGCTCACCCAGCTCTCCCACTGCCACTCTGCACTGGCTCGACATGCCCCTAACCCCCCCCCACCCACCCACACACCCACACCCACTAATAAACACTTCACTCCAACTAATGAACAAATTCAATACAAAAATTGCTTTCAGCTTTCCTAATGAAGTCAATGAGAAACTATTAACCGTTAGACGTTCTTGCTCCCTTCGGACACATACTAAATGACTCGATAACTGGTGTGTGCTAGGGGAAGTGTTGCAGAACATACTGATATTTTAGGGTACACTGGTGAGGGAGTTCTTTCTATTCTTTCTATTCTCTCTCCCTAACCTTGTACACTAGTCACGAGTATTTCAGGGTATGGATCATCATTTTTAAAGTATCTTTGATATTATGAAGTTGGATGTCTAGCATCGCAGTAGCCCAAAGTACTGAATTAACGTTTACAGCATCAAGTTAACGATTGCATTTAACACCAGTAAAACTGAATTAACCCCTATAGTACTGAACTAATGCCTACAATACTGTTTTAACACTTACAGTACTGAATTGACAACAACCTTACTGAAATAAGTGGTAAAGTCCTGAATTAACATCTACAATGTTGTGTTAGCAGCTACAGTAATGAAGTAAATGGTGTAAGGTACCTAATAAATGTCTACAAAACTGAATAGTACCTACTCTACTGAATAACAGGTATAGTACTAAATTAATGTCTACAGTACTGAATTAACATCTACTGTACTGAAGAGCTGGTATAGTACTGAATTAATTTTTATAGCACTGAATTAGCACCTACTGTACTGAATAACTGTCTAGAGTACTGAATAAGTTTCTAAATTATTTGCTTAGTACATACTATACAAAATAGCTGTCTATAGTACTACATTAACGTCTACTGTGCTGTACTGGTTTAGTACTGAATAAACGTCTACAGTACAGACTTATTACCCACTGTACTGAATAATTGGTATGGTACTGAATAAATATCTACAGTACTGAATTAACACCTACTGTACTGAAATAAATGGTATAGTACTGAAAAAATGTCTACAGAACTGAATAGCTGTCTATAGTACTGAATAAATTTCTACAGTATTGAAATAGTACCTATTGTAATGAATATTTGGTGTTGTACTGTATAAATGTCTATAGTACTAAATAAATGTCTACAGTACAGAATTAGTACCTACTGTACTGAATAATAACTGGTGTAGTACTGAATAAATGTCTACAGTACTGAATTAGCACCTGTTTTACTGAATAACTGTCTATAGTACTGAATAAATGTCTACAGTACTGAATAAATGTTTACAGTACTGAATTAAGATCTACTTTACTGAATAACTGGTATAGTACTGAATTTTTATAGCACTGAATTAGCACCTGCTGTACTGAATAACTGTCTAGAGTCCTCAATAAGTTTCTAAATTATTTGCTTAGTACATACTATACTAAATAGCTGTCTATAGTACTGAATAAATGTCTATAGTACTACATTAATGTCTACTGTGCTGTACTGGTTTAGTACTGAATAAACGTCTACAATACAGACTTATTACCCACTGTACTGAATAATTGGTGTGGTACTGAATAAATGTCTACAGTACTGAATTAGTACCTACTGTACTGAAGAACTGGCATAGTACTGAAGAACTGTCTACAGAACTGAATTAGTACCTGCTGTACTGAAGAACTGGTATAGTACTGAATAATTGTCTACAGTACGGAATAACTGTGTACAGTGCTGAACAAATGTCTATGTCATGGCATTAACACCTACTGTACTGAAACAAGTAGTATAGTACTGAATAAATGTCTACAGAACTGGATTAATGTCTACAGTACTGAATTAGCACCTGCTGTACTGAATAACTGGTATAGTACAGAATAAATCTCTACAGTGCTGATTTACTAGTAAAGTACTGAATTTATGTCTATAGTCTATAAGTACTGAATTTATGTCTACTGATCACACGGTACAGCCATGGAACTGAAGCGAATCTTGCAGTACTGAACTAACATTTTACAGTACTGAATTAGTTGGATATAAGTGCCGCGTCCTGTACTTTCAGGGCTTTGAATTAAAATATGACTCTAAACGCTGCTGGTGTGGATCTCAGAAGGCTTTGTGTGGAATTCTGGGAGAGGGTGATCGTGTTTCATGGCCAGGTTTTGTCTCCATGTTTGTTTAGATGAGGACTGGGACGTGACACTGCTCTCACTGTACAGGTTTCAGGACTCAGTACTGAGCTGCGTGGAGTTTTATTTTTCCCTCAAGAAATTAAAAATCCTCAGCATTGGGGAGTCGTCAGAGTGTGTGTGTGTGTGTGTGTGTGTATGTGTGTGTGTGAGAGAGAGAGAGATAGATAGAGAGAGAGAGAGAGAGAGAGAGAGTGTGTGTGTGTGTGTTAAAGAGGGAGGGCACAATAATATGTAGGCTATTGTTAGCACTCGGCAGCATCTCAGAGCTGATTTGCAGTAGAATTTGATGGACTTTATATTGTTTGGTGAATTATTCGGACAGGAATCGTCGACTCTGAACGTGTGTGAGGAACACAGAGGGAAAATAAGACCCAGTTATTTATTTTAAACTTGTTGGACGTCGGGATGAACACAACAGCCGGGGCTGAAAACTACCATAGAGGATGGACCAAAGACGAGAAGGTAAAAGTGAATCGTTTTCAAATCTCAAACTCCCTCAATCTAAAAATCTTCCTTAGCGTGGACGTTCACCTACACAGCACCAAATATCCACCTCCCGCTTGTTTCTGGAGCTAAACTTAAAGTGATCCGGCTGTACATGATCCTGGACTTCACTGCACTGTCAACAGCTGTCTCCTAATAGAATCTAAGGAGTCGATTCACAGCGAGTCTGTTCATGAATCAAGAGTCGATTCCATCCTGCTGTGAAGCTGATTCACGTTCAGGGGATATAAAGTGAGAAAGTATGAGATTTGACTCACTGATTCGTGAATGAATAATGCACTGTTTTGGGTTAGGTTAAAAGAATCTAGAAAGTGACTCGTGGAATCGACTCATTTGATTCTTGAAAGCATATTGTGTGTAGAAATGAGCTGAACGGTGGAAGGGAGCTGTTTACACACGCAGCTATTAGGAATGTTTGGAGAATAATTTAATGAAAGGACGGATGGATGGATGAATGGATGAATGGATGAATGAATATATGAATCATGGCTAAGTTTGTGTATAAAGGTGTGTATATATAGTGCTGCATGTGACTCCAGAGACATGTGGTGATAAATTACAGCAGCTGCACTGAGATTAGCATGGACATGTCTCTGAGGAGTTCAGTCTCTTTAAACCCCCCCCCCCCACTGCACTCCTTTAGGCAGGTGAGAACACTCTGTCTGTGTGTGTGTGTGTGTGTATGAGAGTGTGTGTGTGTGTGTGTGTGTGGGTGAGTGAGTGTGTCCAGATCTGATCCAGAACTCCTACCACAGGAACGTCACTTATGCATGCTCAAGCTAGTCAAAGTCACCAGACGACATCATGGAAAGAAACTGAACATTAATCAGTCATTGGTTACTGGCAATAATGGTGATTGGTTACTGGGTGCAATGGTGATCAATGATTGGTTACTGGGAATAATGGTGATTAGTGATTGGTTACTGGGAATAATGGTGATTAGTGATTGGTTACTGCGAATAATGGTGATTAGTGATTGGTTACTGGGAATAATGGTGATTATTGACTGGTTACTGGGAATAATGGTGATTAGTGATTGGTTACTGTGAATAATGGTGATTGGTTACTGGGAACAATGGTGATTATTGATTGCTTACTGGGAACAATGGTGATTTGTTACTGGGAACAATGGTGATTATTGATTGTTTACTGTAAATAATGGTGATTGGTTGCTGGGAACAGTGGTAATTAGTGATTGGCTACTGTGAATAATGGTGATTATTGACTGATTAGTGTGAACAGTGGTTATTAGTGATTGGTTACTGGGAATAATGGTGATTTTTTGGACACAGTGATTGATTACTGGGAATAATGGTGATTGGTGATTGGTTACTGGGAATAATGGTGATTTTTTGGACACAGTGATTGATTACTGGGAATAATGGTGATCGGTGATTGGTTACTGGGAATAATGGTGATCGGTGATTGGTTACTGGGAATAATGGTGATCAGTGATTGGTTACTGGGAATAATGGTGATCGGTGATTGGTTACTGGGAATAATGGTGATCAGTGATTGGTTACTGGGAATAATGGTGATCAGTGATTGGTTACTGGGAATAATGGTGCTCAGTGATTCAATTCATTGGGAAAATATTTGATTCCTGCTTTCAGTTGTGGGTTTCAGCTTCATTTGGATATTTGCATATTCTATAAAATGCTGATTAAAACAAAAGGAGACTGGTTTGTGGATTCAGGTTTTATATCGTCGCCATACAAGAAACTCCAAACTAACTGAAAGTGAAATATACAACAGCAATGATGAGCAAGAATTCTACACAAATCTTTTCTTCTTCTTCTTCTTCATTTGATTTATTCATTAATTTAACTTTGAAGCGTGAGAGAAGAGAATAAATAACCGAAGCCCGCCCTCTGCTGGCCTGAGAGAGCAACTACACCCAGAGTCACACAGTACAGTGAAACGGAAGGAATAAAATGACAGGATTTAGCGGTCACTCTCTGAATTCTCTGGACCTGGCCAGGGCTCTGGGTTCTAGACTGAAGTTCGACTCTTCTACAGTTCTTCAGTTTGTTCCTCTCTGTAGAACTTTACAAGTCCTGAAACTGGGAATGTAAAAGATGTGTGTGAGAGTGATGTCTCAGTACAGGAGTGTATACTGATTTTCATCTGTCTGTCTGTCCGTCTGTCTATCTGTCCATCTGTCTGACTCTCTCTATCATTGTCTGTCTGTCTCACTGTCTGTCTGTCGGTCAGTCTGTCTCTCTGTCTGTCTCTATCATTGTCTGTCTGTCTACCTGTCTATGTGTTTGTCTGTCTGTCTCTATCATTGTCTGTCTGTCTGTCTGTCTGCCTGTTTCTGTATTTTTCACTGTCTGTCTGTCTCACTGTCTGTCTGTCTCTGTCATTGTCTGTCTGTCTGTCTGTCTGTCTGTTTCTATCATTGTCTGTCTCACTGTCTGTCTGTCTCTTTCTGTCTGTCTGTCTCTATCATTGTCTGTCTGTCTCTCTCAATCATTGTCTGTCTGTCCGTCTCACTGTCTGTCCATCTGTCTGTCTCAGTCTAAATATGTGTATGTCTGTCTGTCTTTCTATAAGTGTGTGTGTGAGATATTTGAATGCAGTGGGCGTGTTTGATTTGAGAAATAGGTTTTTGAAGCTCGAGTGATTTGCAAAGAGTCGAGACTCACTGATGCAGCCACGGCACTGACATTTGAATTATTTTGTGTGTGAGAGAGAGTGTGTAGGTGTCTGTCTGGTGTGTGTGTGTGTGTGTGTGTGTGTAAAAGAGTCTTCACTCACATTAACAGTTCATGAATAAGAGCTCTATGATGATACGCTGCAGAGTCGTAATAATGTGTGGGGAAAAAAGTGCAGGAGAAAAAAACTTTCAGATTCAAATCAGAGCAACAAAAATAAAACGGATTATTATTATTATACACAAACACACACAAACATAAAAAACCAGATAGATTCTCTCTCTCTCTCTCTCTCTCTCTCTCTCTCTCTCTCTCTCACTCACACACACACACACACACAAACACACGCACACACCAGACAGACACTTACACACTCACAACCCCCCCCCCCACACACACACACAACAGACAGACACATACTCTCTCTGTTTCTCTCTCTCTCTCTCACTCTCTCTCTCTCTCTCTCTCTCTCTGTCTCTCTCTCTCTCTCTCTCTCACACACACACACACACCCGTTTTGTCTGCACTCCTGTAGCTGGAGTGTTAGGACAGTTAGTGAAGTAAAAACGCTGACTAAAGCAGATTTAAACTCTTTGACATTAGCCTGGAGCTCAGCGTCACGCTAATAGTACAAATGTCACAGGAAATGAAAAAATGTGGAGTTTTTTTTCCTCCTCGTCTCTATATTTGCGTGTGTAAAATAAAAGATTGGCTTTAATTTTCCCTCAGAGTCCTCGTGGAGTCCCGGGCCATCGTTCATCCTCACCTTCACAGTCTCCGCATCGCTCTAGTGCTTTTCTTCTCTCCTTTTTCCCGGAGGTCACTCTACCTCTGTCATTTCACTCTTCTACCGTCTGCAGTGTCTAATACAGTGTGTTGTGTGTACCGACTCACCCACTGTGTGTTGTGCTGCTCCTGGAAAATAACCAGGCTGGTGTGTTACCATGACAACGTGGATTATTTTCCCACAAAAACATCACCTGAAGAG
>NC_080716.1:4084111-4089111 GCF_019097595.1 Hemibagrus wyckioides
GATGTGTGTGTGTGTATAGTGTATATGGTGTGTGTGTGTGTATAGTGTATATGGTGTGTGTGTGTATAGTGTATATGATGTGTGTGTGTGTATAGTGTATATGATGTGTGTGTGTGTATAGTGTATATGGTGTGTGTGTGTGTATAGTGTATATGGTGTGTGTGTGTGTGTATATGATGTGTGTGTGTGTATAGTGTATATGGTGTGTGTGTGTGTGTGTATATGATGTGTGTGTGTGTATAGTGTATATGGTGTGTGTGTGTATAGTATATATGGTGTGTGTGTGTGTGTGTGTGTATAGTGTATATGGTGTGTGTGTGTGTATAGTGTATATGATGTGTGTGTGTGTGTGTATAGTGTATATGGTGTGTGTGTGTATAGTGTATATGATGTGTGTGTGTGTGTGTGTGTATAGTGTATATGGTGTGTGTGTGTGTGTGTGTATAGTGTATATGGTGTGTGTGTGTGTGTATAGTGTATATGATGTGTGAGTGTGTATAGTATATATGGTGTGTGTGTGTGTGTATAGTGTATATGGTGTGTGTGTGTGTATAGTGTATATGATGTGTGTGTGTGTGTGTGTGTATAGTGTATATGGTGTGTGTGTGTGTGTATAGTGTATATGGTGTGTGTGTGTGTATAGTGTATATGGTGTGTGTGTGTATAGTATATATGGTGTGTGTGTGTGTGTATAGTGTATATGGTGTGTGTGTGTGTATAGTGTATATGGTGTGTGTGTGTATAGTATATATGGTGTGTGTGTGTGTGTGTGTGTAACACTACACACAGTTGACAGAGCCACACTCACAGATCCACACACACAGATCCACACACACACAGATCCACACACACACAGATCCACACACACACAGATCCACACACACAGATCCACACACACACAGATCCACACACACAGATCCACACACACACAGATCCACACACACAGATCCACACACACACAGATCCACACACACAGATCCACACACACACAGATCCACACACACACAGATCCACACACACACACAGATCCACACACACACAGATCCACACACACACAGATCCACACACACACAGATCCACACACACAGATCCACACACTCAGATCCACACACACACAGATCCACACACACACAGATCCACACACACACAGATCCACACACACACAGATCCACACACACACACAGATCCACACACACACAGATCCACACACACACAGATCCACACACACACACAGATCCACACACACACAGATCCACACACACAGATCCACACACACACAGATCCACACACACACAGATCCACACACACACAGATCCACACACACAGATCCACACACACACAGATCCACACACACACAGATCCACACACACACAGATCCACACACACACACAGATCCACACACACACAGATCCACACACACACAGATCCACACACACACACAGATCCACACACACACAGATCCACACACACACAGATCCACACACACAGATCCACACACACACAGATCCACACACACACACACAGATCCATACACACACAGATCCACACACACACAGATCCACACACACACAGATCCACACACACACACAGATCCACACACACAGATCCACACACACACACAGATCCACACACACACAGATCCACACACACACACACAGATCCATACACACACAGATCCACACACACACAGATCCACACACACACACAGATCCACACACACAGATCCACACACACACAGATCCACACACACAGATCCACACACACACACAGATCCACACACACACAGATCCACACACACACAGATCCAAAACTTTCCATTAATTTAACAAAACCCAACTCTGACCCCATATGGAACACACATGGTTCATCCATTCTGATTCTGTTTGATTCCTTTACACACTGCTGGGCTCAATCTTAAACACGTGTAACTTTTATACTTTTCTAATGATATAGTCTGGGTTCGATTTATTTGTTAGTGTAAAATACATGAATATTGAAAAAAAAAAACAACCCACGACACCAGTACTGTACACTGACGAAAATCTTTCTCTCACCACATTGTACAACCATTCAATACAGTCATGCTTTTCCAAAGGCTGCATTTCAAATCAGAACATATTCCAAATACAATATAGTACAAAAACAAAAACATGGAGACAAAACAAAGGCTTAAGTATAAAGTTGAAAAAAAAAGAAAGAAAAAAACAACCTAAGCATCTCTTGGCCTAGCTGGATCTGACCACAGCACTTCATCCACATCACAGGCGATGTCCTCGCTCACAAGACAGCGAGGGAAGAATCTTCTTGAATGGAGAATCCTTCCTTGCACAGACCCTGCATCAATTAGGCCACAGGCCTCCTCCATGGCTGGAATGAGGGGTATCCTGACATAGGGCTGGAGATCTTAAACCTTCCACCGCCATGCCGAAAAAAACTCTTCAATGGGGTTGAGGAAGGGAGAGTATGGTGGGAGGTATTGGAGTGAAAATTGTGGATGATCATGAAACCAGTTTTGGACAAGAGCAGATCGGTGGAAAGATACAAGTCCCAGATGACAGTGTATCTCATCTGCTTGGCATCCATTTGTTGTTCTGCTGTGACAATGTTGTGAAGTCTGTCTAAAAATGTGATAATGTGGGCCGTGTTGTAAGGACCAAACTCGGCATGGCGGTGTAGGATCCCATTCTGTGTGAATGCAGCACATTGTGATGTTGCCTCCATGTTGGCCCGGGACATTCAAAATAGCTCTATGGCCAATGATGTTTCTCCATCTTCTTCTTACTTTAGTCAGGTTGAACCCAGCCTCATCTATGAAAATAAATTCATGTGAGATTGGATCATCATCAATTAGCAGAACTCTGAAAAAAAAAAAGAAAAAAAAAATAGAGAACATGTAAAAAGGTTTTGTGTGCAGTGGACAATACTGAAGTGGACATTACTTACCTCCACATATTCATGCCGTAGGTCTTTTACTCTTTCAGAATTTCTTTCCAATGGCACTCGGTACAGTTGTTTCATCTGGATGTGATGCTTTTTAAGGATTCGCCCCAGTGTTGTGAGAGAGACCTGATGGACATTATTGAAAAATGTGTGGTCATTCAGGATGTTTGTCTGAATTTCTCTAAGACATATGGCATTATTGGCCAAAACCATGTTTATAATAGCTCTCTCTTGTTCCTCTGTGAATATGGGGCCCCTTCCTCCTCTATGTTCTCAACCCTATGTAGATCAGTCAAAATACATGTTACAGTAAATGTCACAAGACAGCACACAAGACCTTGTCTCAAACATGGAACACAGTGAATGGTACCAAATAGTACTGATGGAGGTCGTGTAGTAGGCTATATTGTACTCTAGACAGCAGAGAAAAGTTGTTTTTATACCTGTGCTCTTGTCGAAATGTCCGAATTACTGAAGCAACAGTATATCTGCTGAGGTTGGGCTGAACTCTCTGGCCAGCCTCTCTCAATGTCATGGTTTACAACATGGTCAACATGGTCAACCAAGGCTGCTCGAATCGCATCTGATAAATTTGGTCCCCGCCTTCTTTGTCCACGTCCTCCAAGTCTACCTCTTCCTCTCCCTCTTCCTCTCTCTACCCCCCTTCCTCCATGGACTGCCCCTCTCATCCTAACTCTTTCTCTTACTGCGACATTGCCTTCCATTTTTGTTGAAGACAGGTAAACTCACCTGTTGTCTTTTTATAGTGCTTACACCTGATCACTGAGTTTGTAGTTAAGCACCTAAGTGTCTGTACATGTGACGGCCATGTCTGATTAACTGGTTTATAGGAGTGGTATTTTGGAAAGCAGTGTCTTAAAATGGCAAAGAAGTGACATTATGTTAGATTTCTGTGTCTAATGTAGAGAAGTGTGTTTAGTGTTTTGCAAAACAATGTGTGTGGTTTTTCGCAAAAAGTGTGAGGCTGAGAATGTGCTTATAGTGGTGCAGATCTGGGCTGAGGTTTGGCTCCTTGAGTGTAAGGTTTTAGTAACTGTGTGTTATTTTCAATTTTAGTGTGTAAGAAATCATTAAAAACTGTAATAGTTGAGGTTTGTGTATATAGAGTGTATCTGTGAGTGTGTTTGTCTGTGTATAGTGTATATGGTGTGTGTGTGTGTATAGTGTATATGATGTGTGTGTGTGTGTGTATAGTGTATATGATGTGTGTGTGTGTGTGTATAGTGTATATGATGTGTGTGTGTGTGTGTGTATAGTGTATATGATGTGTGTGTGTGTGTATAGTGTATATGGTGTGTGTGTGTGTGTGTATAGTGTATATGATGTGTGTGTGTGTGTGTGTGTGTGTATAGTGTATATGATGTGTGTGTGTATAGTGTATATGATGTGTGTGTGTGTTTGTATAGTGTATATGGTGTGTGTGTGTGTATAGTGTATATGGTGTGTGTGTGTGTGTGTATAGTGTATATGATGTGTGTGTGTGTGTGTGTGTATAGTGTATATGATGTGTGTGTGTGTGTGTGTATAGTGTATATGATGTGTGTGTGTGTGTGTGTGTGTGTGTATAGTGTATATGATGTGTGTGTGTGTGTGTATAGTGTATATGATGTGTGTGTGTGTGTATAGTGTATATGGTGTGTGTGTGTGTATAGTGTATATGGTGTGTGTGTGTGTGTATAGTGTATATGATGTGTGTGTGTGTGTGTGTGTATAGTGTATATGATGTGTGTGTGTGTGTGTGTATAGTGTATATGATGTGTGTGTGTGTGTGTGTATAGTGTATATGGTGTGTGTGTGTGTGTGTATAGTGTATATGATGTGGGTGTGTGTGTGTGTGTGTATAGTGTATATGATGTGTGTGTGTGTGTGTATAGTGTATATGATGTGTGTGTGTGTGTGTATAGTGTATATGGTGTGTGTGTGTGTATAGTGTATATGGTGTGTGTGTGTGTGTATAGTGTATATGATGTGTGTGTGTGTGTGTGTGTATAGTGTATATGATGTGTGTGTGTGTGTGTATAGTGTATATGATGTGTGTG
>NC_080716.1:4091611-4146611 GCF_019097595.1 Hemibagrus wyckioides
GATATCAGTGAGGGGGAGGGGTTTTCCTGGAGACAGAGTCGAGTTTATCATCCCGCCTCATTACACACACCGGATTCAGCTGTTCAGGTCATTAAGCAGAGCCAGGAGTGTGTGTGTGTGTGTGTGTGTGTGACTGTGTGAGTGTGTGTGTGTGACTGTGTGACTGTGTGTGTGTGTGTGACTGTGTGTGTGTGTGACTGTGTGTGTGTGTGACTGTGTGTGTGTGTGTGTGTGTGACTGTGTGAGTGTGTGTGTGTGACTGTGTGACTGTGTGTGTGTGTGTGTGTGACTGTGTGAGTGTGTGTGTGTGACTGTGTGACTGTGTGTGTGTGTGTGACTGTGTGTGTGACTGTGTGTGTGTGTGACTGTGTGTGTGTGTGTGTGACTGTGTGTGTGTGTGTGTGTGACTGTGTGAGTGTGTGTGTGTGTGTGTGACTGTGTGAGTGTGTGTGTGTGACTGTGTGAGTGTGTGTGTGTGTGTGTGTGACTGTGTGTGTGTGACTGTGTGTGTGTGTGACTGTGTATGTGTGACTGTGTGAGTGTGTGAGTGTGTGTGTGTGACTGTGTGACTGTGTGTGTGTGTGTGTGACTGTGTGTGTGTGTGACTGTGTGTGTGTGTGTGACTGTGTGTGTGTAACTGTGTGTGTGTGTGTGACTGTGTGTGTGTGACTGTGTGTGTGTGTGTGTGTGTGCGCGCATGTGTGTGTGTGTGTGCGCGTGTGTGTGACTGTGTGTGTGTGTGTGTGTGACTGTGTGTGTGTGTGACTGTGTGTGTGTGTGTGTGTGTGTCGAGAGATCATCTACATCACCAACATGGATGGTATGAGTTTCTTTGTGGTTTCATGCCGATGCTGTTGCTATGGAAACGATAAGATTATACATCCTCCTATAGCTTCCTGCTAGAGCATTTTAATGGTGTCTGTCGTTTTATTCTCAGACACAGACGGCTGTAATCGAGTGGTGGAGCCTTATTGAGTGATAAGGAGTGTGTGTGTGTGTGTGTGTGTGTCTGTGTGTGTGTGTGTGTGTGTGTGTGTGTTATAATCAGTGCGGGGGCAAATACTTATGGACAATTTTTAAAACAAACTCACTCTCAGTGTTTATAATGATTTATAATCCCACTCTCAGTGTTTATAATGATTTATAATCCCACTCTCAGTGTTTATAATGATTTATAATCCCACTCTCAGTGTTTATAATGATTTATAATCCCACTCTCAGTGTTTATAATGATTTATAATCCCACTCTCAGTGTTTATAATGATTTATAATCCCACTCTCAGTGTTTATAATGATTTATAATCCCACTCTCAGTGTTTATAATGATTTATAATCCCACTCTCAGTGTTTATAATGATTTATAATCCCACTCTCTGTGTTTATAATGATTTATAATCCCACTCTCTGTGTTTATAATGATTTATAATCCCACTCTCAGTGTTTATAATGATTTATAATCCCACTCTCAGTGTTTATAATGATTTATAATCCCACTCTCAGTGTTTATAATGATTTATAATCCCACTCTCAGTGTTTATAATGATTTATAATCCCACTCTCAGTGTTTATAATGATTTATAATCCCACTCTCAGTGTTTATAATGATTTATAATCCCACTCTCAGTGCTTATAATGATTTATAATCCCACTCTCAGTGTTTATAATGATTTATAATCCCACTCTCAGTGTTTATAATGATTTATAATCCCACTCTCAGTGTTTATAATGATTTATAATCCCACTCTCAGTGTGTATAATGATTTATAATCCCACTCTCAGTGTTTATAATGATTTATAATCCCACTCTCAGTGTTTATAATGATTTATAATCCCACTCTCAGTGTTTATAATGATTTATAATCCCACTCTCAGTGTTTATAATGATTTATAATCCCACTCTCAGTGTTTATAATGATTTATAATCCCACTCTCAGTGTGTATAATGATTTATAATCCCACTCTCAGTGTTTATAATGATTTATAATCCCACTCTCAGTGTTTATAATGATTTATAATCCCACTCTCAGTGTTTATAATGATTTATAATCCCACTCTCAGTGTTTATAATGATTTATAATCCCACTCTCAGTGTTTATAATGATTTATAATCCCACTCTCAGTGTGTATAATGATTTATAATCCCACTCTCAGTGTTTATAATGATTTATAATCCCACTCTCTGTGTTTATAATGATTTATAATCCCACTCTCAGTGTGTATAATGATTTATAATCCCACTCTCAGTGTGTATAATGATTTATAATCCCACTCTCTGTGTTTATAATGATTTATAATCCCACTCTCAGTGTGTATAATGATTTATAATCCCACTCTCAGTGTGTATAATGATTTATAATCCCACTCTCAGTGTGTATAATGATTTATGATCCCACTCTCAGTGTGTATAATGATTTATAATCCCACTCTCAGTGTTTATAATGATTTATAATCCCACTCTCAGTGTGTATAATGATTTATAATCCCACTCTCAGTGTTTATAATGATTTATAATCCCACTCTCAGTGTGTATAATGATTTATAATCCCACTCTCAGTGTTTATAATGATTTATAATCCCACTCTCAGTGTGTATAATGATTTATAATCCCACTCTCAGTGTGTATAATGATTTATAATCCCACTCTCAGTGTTTATAATGAGGGAGTTTGTCCTCACCCTCACCTCGGACTCTGTTATTAGAGATAAATTTATACATATGAAAATTATCTCCTGCATTTACAGAGTTCTGTATAGGTGCTTTGTTTACCTGAGTGAAGTGTGTGAGATGTGATGTGTGTGTGTGAGATGTGATGTGTGTGTGTGAGATGTGATGTGTGTGTGTGAGATGTGATTTGTGTGTGAGATGTGATGTGTGTGTGTGAGATGTGATGTGTGTGTGTGAGATGTGATGTGTGTGTGTGAGATGTGATTTGTGTGTGAGATGTGATGTGTGTGTGTGAGATGTGATGTGTGTGTGTGAGATGTGATTTGTGTGTGTGAGATGTGATGTGTGTGTGTGAGATGTGATTTGTGCATGTGAGATGTGATGTGTGTGTGTGAGATGTGATTTGTGTGTGTGAGATGTGATGTGTGTGTGAGATGTGATATGTGTGTGTGTGAGATGTGATGTGTGTGTGTGAGATGTGATTTGTGTGTGTGAGATGTGATGTGTGTGTGTGAGATGTGATTTGTGTGTGTGAGATGTGATGTGTGTGTGAGATGTGATATGTGTGTGTGAGATGTGATGTGTGTGTGTGAGGTGTGTGTGTGTGTGTGAGGTGTGTGTGTGTGAGATGTGATGTGTGTGTGTGAGATGTGATTTGTGTGTGTGAGATGTGATGTGTGTGTGAGATGTGATATGTGTGTGTGAGATGTGTGTGTGTGTGAGGTGTGTGTGTGTGAGATGTGATTTGTGTGTGTGAGATGTGATGTGTGTGTGAGATGTGATGTGTGTGTGAGATGTGATGTGTGTGTGTGAGGTGTGTGTGTGTGTGTGAGGTGTGTGTGTGTGAGATGTGATGTGTGTGTGTGAGATGTGATTTGTGTGTGTGTGATGTGATGTGTGTGTGAGATGTGATATGTGTGTGTGAGATGTGTGTGTGTGTGAGGTGTGTGTGTGTGAGATGTGATTTGTGTGTGTGAGATGTGATATGTGTGTGTGAGATGTGATGTGTGTGTGTGAGATGTGATTTGTGCGTGTGAGATGTGATATGTGTGTGTGAGATGTGATTTGTGCGTGTGAGATGTGATGTGTGTGTGTGAGATGTGATTTGTGCGTGTGAGATGTGATGTGTGTGTGTGAGATGTGATTTGTGTGTGTGAGATGTGATATGTGTGTGTGAGATGTGATTTGTGCGTGTGAGATGTGATGTGTGTGTGTGAGATGTGATTTGTGTGTGTGAGATGTGATGTGTGTGTGAGATGTGATATGTGTGTGTGTGAGATGTGATGTGTGTGTGTGAGATGTGATTTGTGTGTGTGAGATGTGATGTGTGTGTGTGAGATGTGATTTGTGCGTGTGAGACGTGATGTGTGTGTGTGAGATGTGATTTGTGTGTGTGAGATGTGATGTGTGTGTGAGATGTGATATGTGTGTGAGATGTGATGTGTGTGTGTGAGGTGTGTGTGTGTGTGTGTGAGGTGTGTGTGTGAGATGTGATGTGTGTGTGTGAGATGTGATTTGTGTGTGTGAGATGTGATGTGTGTGTGAGATGTGATATGTGTGTGTGAGATGTGTGTGTGTGTGAGGTGTGTGTGTGTGAGATGTGATGTGTGTGTGTGAGTGTGTGTGTGTGTGAGTGTGTGTGAGTGTGTGTGTGTGTGTGTGAGATGTGTGTGTGTGTGAGATGTGATGTGTGTGTGTGAGATGTGTGTGTGTGTGAGGTGTGTGTGTGTGTGTGTGTGTGTGTGTGAGATGTGATGTGTGTGTGTGAGGTGTGTGTGTGCGTGTGAGATGTGATGTGTGTGTGTGAGATGTGATGTGTGTGTGTGAGATGTGTGTGTGTGTGAGGTGTGTGTGTGTGAGATGTGATTTGTGTGTGTGAGATGTGATGTGTGTGTGAGATGTGATATGTGTGTGTGAGATGTGTGTGTGTGTGAGGTGTGTGTGTGTGAGATGTGATGTGTGTGTGTGAGATGTGTGTGTGTGTGAGGTGTGTGTGTGTGAGATGTGTGTGTGTGTGTGTGAGGTGTGTGTGTGTGAGATGTGATGTGTGTGTGTGAGATGTGTGTGTGTGTGAGGTGTGTGTGTGTGAGATGTGTGTGTGTGTGTGTGAGATGTGATGTGTGTGTGTGAGGTGTGTGTGTGCGTGTGAGATGTGATGTGTGTGTGTGAGATGTGATGTGTGTGTGTGAGATGTGTGTGTGTGTGAGGTGTGTGTGTGTGAGATGTGATGTGTGTGTGAGATGTGATGTGTGTGTGAGATGTGTGTGTGTGTGAGGTGTGTGTGTGTGAGGTGTGTGTGTGTGAGATGTGATGTGTGTGTGTGAGATGTGATGTGTGTGTGTGAGATGTGTGTGTGTGTGAGGTGTGTGTGTGTGAGATGTGATGTGTGTGAGATGTGATGTGTGTGTGAGATGTGTGTGTGTGAGGTGTGTGTGTGTGAGGTGTGTGTGTGTGAGATGTGATGTGTGTGTGTGAGATGTGATTTGTGTGTGTGAGATGTGATGTGTGTGTGAGATGTGATATGTGTGTGTGTGAGATGTGATGTGTGTGTGTGAGATGTGATGTGTGTGTGAGATGTGATGTGTGTGTGTGAGATGTGATTTGTGTGTGTGAGATGTGATGTGTGTGTGAGATGTGATATGTGTGTGTGTGAGATGTGATGTGTGTGTGTGAGATGTGATGTGTGTGTGTGAGATGTGATGTGTGTGTGTGAGATGTGATGTGTGTGTGAGATGTGATTTGTGTGTGTGAGATGTGATGTGTGTGTGTGAGATGTGATTTGTGCGTGTGAGATGTGATGTGTGTGTGTGAGATGTGATGTGTGTGTGTGAGATGTGATTTGTGTGTGTGAGATGTGATGTGTGTGTGTGAGATGTGATTTGTGCGTGTGAGATGTGAGGTGTGAGTGAGATGTGGTGTGTGTGTGTGTGAGATGTGATATGTGTGTGTGAGATGTGTGTGTGTGTGAGGTGTGTGTGTGTGAGATGTGATGTGTGTGTGTGAGATGTGATGTGTGTGTGTGGGATGTGATTTGTGTGTGTGAGAGGTGATATGTGTGTGTGAGATGTGTGTGTGTGTGAGGTGTGTGTGTGAGATGTGATGTGTGTGTGAGATGTGATGTGTGTGTGAGATGTGATTTGTGTGTGTGAGATGTGATATGTGTGTGAGATGTGATGTGTGTGTGTGAGATGTGATTTGTGCGTGTGAGATGTGATATGTGTGTGTGAGATGTGATTTGTGCGTGTGAGATGTGATGTGTGTGTGTGAGATGTGATTTGTGTGTGTGAGATGTGATATGTGTGTGTGAGATGTGATTTGTGCGTGTGAGATGTGATGTGTGTGTGTGAGATGTGATTTGTGTGTGTGAGATGTGATGTGTGTGTGAGATGTGATATGTGTGTGTGTGAGATGTGATGTGTGTGTGTGAGATGTGATTTGTGTGTGTGAGATGTGATGTGTGTGTGTGAGATGTGATTTGTGTGTGTGAGATGTGATGTGTGTGTGTGAGATGTGATGTGTGTGTGTGAGATGTGATTTGTGTGTGTGTGAGATGTGATATGTGTGTGTGTGAGATGTGATGTGTGTGTGTGAGATGTGATTTGTGTGTGTGAGATGTGATGTGTGTGTGATTGTGTATGTGATGTGTGTGTGTGAGATGTGATGTGTGTGTGTGAGATGTGATGTGTGTGTGTGAGATGTGATTTGTGTGTGTGAGATGTGATATGTGTGTGTGAGATGTGATTTGTGCGTGTGAGATGTGATTTGTGTGTGTGAGATGTGATATGTGTGTGTGAGATGTGATTTGTGCGTGTGAGATGTGATGTGTGTGTGTGAGATGTGATTTGTGTGTGTGAGATGTGATGTGTGTGTGAGATGTGATTTGTGCGTGTGAGATGTGATGTGTGTGTGTGAGATGTGATTTGTGTGTGTGAGATGTGATGTGTGTGTGAGATGTGATTTGTGTGTGTGAGATGTGATGTGTGTGTGAGATGTGATTTGTGCGTGTGAGATGTGATGTGTGTGTGTGAGATGTGATGTGTGTGTGAGATGTGATTTGTGCGTGTGAGATGTGATTTGTGCGTGTGAGATGTGATGTGTGTGTGTGAGATGTGATGTGTGTGTGTGAGATGTGATTTGTGCGTGTGAGATGTGATATGTGTGTGTGAGATGTGATGTGTGTGTGAGATGTGATATGTGTGTGTGAGATGTGATTTGTGTGTGTGAGATGTGATGTGTGTGTGTGAGATGTGATTTGTGTGTGTGAGATGTGATGTGTGTGTGTGAGATGTGATTTGTGTGTGTGAGATGTGATGTGTGTGTGAGATGTGATATGTGTGTGTGTGAGATGTGATGTGTGTGTGTGAGGTGTGTGTGTGTGTGTGAGGTGTGTGTGTGTGAGATGTGATGTGTGTGTGTGAGATGTGATTTGTGTGTGTGAGATGTGATGTGTGTGTGAGATGTGATATGTGTGTGTGAGATGTGTGTGTGTGTGAGGTGTGTGTGTGTGAGATGTGATGTGTGTGTGTGAGATGTGTGTGTGTGTGAGGTGTGTGTGTGTGAGATGTGTGTGTGTGTGTGTGAGATGTGATGTGTGTGTGTGAGGTGTGTGTGTGTGAGATGTGATGTGTGTGTGTGAGATGTGTGTGTGTGTGAGGTGTGTGTGTGTGAGATGTGTGTGTGTGTGTGAGATGTGATGTGTGTGTGTGAGGTGTGTGTGTGCGTGTGAGATGTGATGTGTGTGTGTGAGATGTGATGTGTGTGTGTGAGATGTGTGTGTGTGTGAGGTGTGTGTGTGTGAGATGTGATGTGTGTGTGTGAGATGTGATTTGTGCGTGTGAGATGTGATGTGTGTGTGATAAGTAATGTGTGTGTGACGTGTGTGTAAGATGTGATGTGTGTGAGACCTATGTGAGATATGTGTGTGTGTGAGATGTGATGTGTGTGTGTGTGTGTGTGATGTGTGTGTGATTTGTGCATGGTGTGTGTGTGATATGTGTGTGAGATGTGTGTGTGTGTGTGTGAGATGTGTGTGTGTGTGAGATGTGATGTGTGTGTGTGAGGTGTGTGTGTGTGACATGTGATGTGTGTGTGTGAGATGTGATTTGTGCGTGTGAGATGTGATTTGTGTGTGTGAGATGTGATGTGTGTGTGTGAGATGTGATGTGTGTGTGTGAGATGTGATGTGTGTGTGTGAGATGTGATGTGTGTGTGTGAGATGTGATGTGTGTGTGTGAGATGTGATTTGTGTGTGTGAGATGTGATGTGTGTGTGATAAGTAATGTGTGTGTGACGTGTGTGTAAGATGTTGTGTGTGAGACCTATGTGAGATATGTGTGTGTGTGAGATGTGTGTGTGTGTGAGATGTGATGTGTGTGTGTGAGATGTGTGTGTGTGTGAGGTGTGTGTGTGTGAGGTGTGTGTGTGTGAGATGTGATGTGTGTGTGTGAGATGTGATATGTGTGTGTGAGATGTGATGTGTGTGTGTGAGATGTGATGTGTGTGTGTGAGGTGTGTGTGTGTGTGTGAGATATGTGTGTGTGTGAGATGTGTGTGTGTGTGAGATGTGATGTGTGTGTGTGAGGTGTGTGTGTGTGTGTGAGATGTGATGTGTGTGTGTGAGATGTGATGTGTGTGTGTGAGATGTGATTTGTGTGTGTGAGATGTGATGTGTGCGTGTGAGATGTGTGTGTGTGTGAGGTGTGTGTGTGTGAGATGTGATGTGTGTGTGTGAGATGTGATGTGTGTGTGTGAGATGTGATGTGTGTGTGATTTGTGCATGGTGTGTGTGTGATATGTGTGTGAGATGTGTGTGTGTGTGTGTGAGATGTGTGTGTGTGTGAGATGTGTGTGTGAGGTGTGTGTGTGTGAGATGTGATGTGTGTGTGTGTGAGATGTGATTTGTGCGTGTGAGATGTGATGTGTGTGTGTGAGATGTGATGTGTGTGTGTGAGATGTGATGTGTGTGTGTGAGATGTGATGTGTGTGTGTGAGATGTGATGTGTGTGTGTGAGATGTGATGTGTGTGTGTGAGATGTGATGTGTGTGTGTGAGGTGTGTGTGTGTGTGTGAGATATGTGTGTGTGTGAGATGTGTGTGTGTGTGAGATGTGATGTGTGTGTGTGAGGTGTGTGTGTGTGTGTGAGATGTGATGTGTGTGTGTGAGATGTGATGTGTGTGTGTGAGATGTGATGTGTGTGTGTGAGATGTGATGTGTGTGTGTGAGATGTGATTTGTGTGTGAGATGTGATTTGTGTGTGAGATGTGATGTGTGTGTGATAAGTAATGTGTGTGTGACGTGTGTGTAAGATGTTGTGTGTGAGACCTATGTGAGATATGTGTGTGTGTGAGATGTGTGTGTGTGTGAGATGTGATGTGTGTGTGTGAGGTGTGTGTGTGTGAGATGTGATGTGTGTGTGTGAGATGTGATGTGTGTGTGTGAGATGTGATTTGTGCGTGTGAGATGTGATGTGTGTGTGTGAGATGTGATGTGTGTGTGTGAGATGTGTGTGTGTGTGAGGTGTGTGTGTGAGATGTGATGTGTGTGTGTGAGATGTGATTTGTGCGTGTGAGATGTGATGTGTGTGTGTGAGATGTGATGTGTGTGTGTGAGATGTGTGTGTGTGTGAGGTGTGTGTGTGTGAGATGTGATGTGTGTGTGTGAGATGTGATGTGTGTGTGTGAGATGTGATGTGTGCGTGTGAGATGTGTGTGTGTGTGAGGTGTGATGTGTGTGTGAGATGTGTGTGTGTGTGAGGTGTGTGTGTGTGAGATGTGATGTGTGTGTGAGATGTGATTTGTGCGTGTGAGATGTGATGTGTGTGAGATGTGATTTGTGTGTGTGAGATGTGATGTGTGTGTGTGAGATGTGATGTGTGTGTGTGAGATGTGATGTGTGTGAGATGTGATTTGTGTGTGATAAGTAATGTGTGTGTGACGTGTGTAAGATGTTATGTGTGTGAGACCTATGTGAGATATGTGTGTGTGTGTGAGGTGTGTGTGTGAGATGTGATTTGTGTGTGTGAGATGTGATGTGTGTGTGATAAGTAATGTGTGTGTGACGTGTGTAAGATGTTATGTGTGTGAGACCTATGTGAGATATGTGTGTGTGTGAGATGTGTGTGTGTGTGAGATGTGATGTGTGTGTGTGAGGGGTGTGTGTGTGAGATGTGATGTGTGTGTGTGAGATGTGATGTGTGTGTGAGATGTGATTTGTGTGTGTGAGATGTGATGTGTGTGTGATTTGTGCATGGTGTGTGTGTGATATGTGTGTGAGATGTGTGTGTGTGTGTGTGTGTGAGATGTGTGTGTGATTTGTGCATGGTGTGTGTGTGATATGTGTGTGAGATGTGTGTGTGTGTGTGTGTGTGAGATGTGTGTGTGTGTGAGGTGTGTGTGTGTGAGATGTGATGTGTGTGTGTGAGATGTGATTTGTGCGTGTGAGATGTGATGTGTGTGTGTGTGATGTGTGTGTGTGAGATGTGTGTGTGTGTGTGTGTGTGAGATGTGATGTGTGTGTGAGATGTGATGTGTGTGTGTGTGTGAGGTGTGTGTGTGTGAGATGTGATGAGTGTCACTGAGATGTGATTTGTGTGTGTGAGATGTGATGTGTGTGTGTGAGATGTGATTTGTGCATGTGAGATGTGATGTGTGTGTGTGAGATGTGTGTGTGTGTGAGGTGTGTGTGTGTGAGATGTGATGTGTGTGTGTGAGATGTGATTTGTGCGTGTGAGATGTGATGTGTGTGTGTGAGATGTGTGTGTGTGAGATGTGTGTGTGTGTGAGATGTGATGTGTGTGTGTGAGATGTGTGTGTGTGAGATGTGTGTGTGTGTGAGATGTGATGTGTGTGTGTGAGATGTGTGTGTGTGAGATGTGATGTGTGTGTGTGAGATGTGATTTGTGCGTGTGAGATGTGATGTGTGTGTGTGAGATGTGTGTGTGTGAGATGTGTGTGTGTGTGAGATGTGATGTGTGTGTGTGAGATGTGTGTGTGTGTGAGGTGTGTGTGTGTGAGATGTGATGTGTGTGTGTGAGATGTGATTTGTGTGTGTGAGATGTGATGTGTGTGTGTGAGATGTGATTTGTGTGTGTGAGATGTGATGTGTGTGTGATAAGTAATGTGTGTGTGACGTGTGTGTAAGATGTTATGTGTGTGAGACCTATGTGAGATATGTGTGTGTGTGAGATGTGATGTGTGTGTGTGTGTGATGTGTGTGTGATTTGTGCATGGTGTGTGTGTGATATGTGTGTGAGATGTGTGTGTGTGTGAGATGTGTGTGTGTGTCTCACACACACACTTGTATTTGTTCTACATTACAGTGGGCTTTATAAGACACATCTTTCCAGCCCTGGAGTGTGTGTTCGGTAGAATCTCCTCCTCATGGCTGTTCAGTGTTTGTGTATAAAATGAGCAGATAAACACACACACAAACACACACACACACACATATCACACACACACATAGACACACACACACACACACAAAGTCCAATAAAAGCGGACCTAGAACGGAGCCCTGTGGGATTGATTATTAAATGGTTATGAAGTGTTTATTACAGTTCAGTCGAGATTAGTTTTATTACCAGAATAATTTTAATTTATTTTTATAATTTTTTACTTAATTTAATTCATCTCAGTTCATTTGCTTTAAATCACAGTTTGCTACTGAGTTCTGCATTCTGATTGGTCAGAAAATGTTGATGCATTTCTTATCTCTAATGCACTGGTGGTGATACGCTACTGTTTCTATAGCAACCGCTCGTTCACACGGTGACATGTACAGAGGACGATCTACAGAAACCAACTCAATTCATTTTCCTTCAATTTCAATTCTTTATTTCTTTCTCTTTCATTTCTTTACAATTCTCTCTCTCTCTCTCTCTCTCTCTCTCTCTGTGCATGCGCAGCGGAGATGTGAGTGTGGCGTGTAGAGCGCGTGTTGACAAAGTTAGAAAGCTGATCCAGAAGGGTATTGTGGTGAATAATGAAACAATACTGGTTTCTCCCCTCAGTTCCCCATCTAAGAAGGTCATGTTGTCCAATGTCCCTGCTTTTATTTTAGACGAGGCTATCGGTAGCTGTCTCGCTATGGGTGACTTGTCTCCCCCATTAAGAAAATCCCCCTTGGTTGTAAGTCCCCACTGGTCAAACACTTGGTTTCTTTTAGAAGAATGGTGTTTATGGTTCTGAAAGAAGGTGTAGAAGAGCTTAATGCTGTTTTTAAATTCACTGTGGAAGGGTTCGATTACAACCTTTTTGTCTCTTCTGATGCTGATATCAAATGTTTTAAGTGTGGTAAAAGTGGTCATCTCGCTCGGGCCTGCCCTGAGAGGCAGAGTGACCCCAGTGTTTCTGAGTGACCGGGGCAGGACGCAGCTGGGGTCGTTCGCCCTGCGGCTACAGTTCGGCTGGCTGCGGAAGGCCCCGGAGCTGCTGCTGCACCAGACCCTAAAGAGAGTGAGCCCCAAGCCCAGCCTGCAGCCCAGAAGCCCACTGAAGCCACACCAGACCTGGAAAAGCCATGCACGGCCGAACCGGCTGCGGAAGAGCCATGCTCAGCTCAACCGGACCGGGAGAAGCCGTGCTCCACTGAGAAGAGCTCAGTGGGTTCTGGAGCAGTGCTGGAGCTGCCTGCGCTGGCAGAGGCAGGCACGGAGGTGCAGAGCGAACGCCCGGAAACACCGGACACTACATCAGTGCAGGGGGACATGGTGGATGAGCCTGTCTGTAAATTTCCAAACAAAAGGAAAAAGCAAGTTAAGGGACAGGGAAAAAAGCAAGCAAAAAAAGGCACAAAGGAGGAGGAACGAGAATCGGACAGTGATGACTGCATGTCAGACTCGGTTTTAATGTTCGATTCTCAGGAGGAACAGGTTAATGTCATGTATAGTGCTGATGATATTAAAGAGTTTTTAAGGAACACCAAATGGCAGAAGAATGTAGCATTAGAGGAGTTTTTCCCTGACCGATAACAGTTTATTGACGTGAAGTTCTTCAGAAGAGAAGGAACGTTTGTTGATGTTGAAATTTTCCGCCTGAAGAAACTGATAACGAGAATGAACAGGGAAAACTCTGATGGTGACTGATGTGTGGTGTTTTTTATTTTAGAGTGGTTTTTACCCTCTGTTTATTTTTATTTATTTTATTTACTTTAATGAAGGGAATTAATATTGCAAGTTTAAATATTAATGGAGCAAGAGAGCAGAACAAGAGAGCTAAACTATATGAAGTTTTAAAGCAGAAGCACACTGACGTTGCCATGATGCAAGAAACCCACAGCGATACCAGCAATGCTGCTGATTGGGTGAAGGAGTGGGACGGGTTGGTGATTTTAAGTCACAACACAACGCTCAGTGGTGGAGTCGCCTTGCTCTTTGCTCGCAGTTTTATTCCCTGTTCTTATTCAGTTGAAGAGATTTTAAATGGGAGGCTTTTAAAAGTGAAAACTTTTTATGAGAATGAGGTTTTAGTTTTTATCTGTGTGTACACTCCCACCAGTGCAGTGGAGAGGATGATGTTTTTAGACATGATGAACAATGTGATTGCTGACTGCAACACTGCAGAGATTTTAATTCTGGGTGGTAATTTTAACTGCACTACAGATAATTTAGATCAGAACCACACAGAACCTCATGTGGCTTCCCGTAAGCGTCTGTGGGAGATGGTGGAGGCCCACGAGTTAAGTGACATATGGAGAACTTTTAATAAGAACAAGAGACAGTACACGTGGGCTCATGCAATAGACAACACTCTCTCCCTGGCGAGATTAGATCGCTTTTATAGTTTTAAACACCAGCTGACGTTTTTTACAAAGTGTTTTATTGTTCCAATAGGCATCTCTGACCACAGCATGGTCCAGTGTACTATTACTAAAGAGAAGGTTAAACCTAGGAGTGCCTACTGGCACTTTAACACAGCTCTTTTAGAAGACACTAATCTTAGAGAGACTTTTATTTATTTATGGAATTGTTTTAAATCTGAGAAGGCAGCATTTAGTTCACTTCAGATGTGGTGGGATGTGACTAAAACGCAAATCAAAGTTTTTTGTCAGCAGTACACTCTCAATTTCACAAGAGACATTGTTAGATCTCTGAAAGCTCTGGAGGTAGAAATAGTGGAACTCCAGCGTTTGGAGGCCACTGGAAATCGAGGGCATATTGAAGCCCTCGAAAGTAACAAATCCAAAATGAACGACCTGTTAGACATTACAGCACAGGGGGCGCTGATCTACTCATGCTTTAAAAGCGCTGCTGAGATGGACGCTCCTTCAAAGTTCTTTTTCAGTTTAGAGCAGAAGAATGGACAGAAAAGATTGATACATGCTGTGCGAACAGAATCAGGGGATCTCTTATCTGAGCCCACTGAAATTCGCAAGCAGACAGTAAGCTTCTACTCGAAGCTGTACAGCAGTGAGTGGTCAGGGGCACAGGTGGTGGAGGACAGCTTCCTCATGAACCTGCCAAAGCTCTCTGAACAAGCGGCCAGAGAGTTGGACACGGAGCTGACGCTGGAGGAGGTTCATGAGGCTCTCCAGGGGATGGAGAATAGACGGGCGTCAGGTATAGATGGTCTCCCTGTCGAGTTTTACAAGGCATTCTGGGCTGTCATAGGGCAGGACGTGCTGGATGTCCTACAAGACAGCGTCTGGAGAGGTGAACTCCCGTTGAGCTGCAGGAGGGCTGTCCTGACCCTGCTACCGAAAAAAGGGAGACCTGACGCACCTGAAGAACTGGCACCCGGTCTCACTACTGTGCACTGACTGCAAGCTGCTCTCAAATGCATTAGCCTCGAGACTGACTAAGGTAATGGAGCAGCTCATTCACCAAGACCAGACGTATTGTGTGCCTGATAGGTCCATATTTGATAACGTGTATTTAATTCATGACATTTTGGACGTCTCCAGGCTATTGGGCTTAAAAACTGGTCTGATTTCTCTAGATCAAGAAAAGGCTTTTGACCGGGTTGAACATGAATATTTGTGGAAGGTGCTGGAAGCCTTTGGGTTCAACCCAGGTTTTATAGCCATGATCAGGGTGTTGTACATTTTTGTTGTTCAGGGTGTTGTTGACATTTTAAAGGACTTTCAGATTTTATCCTCTGCAAAGGTTAACTGGCCAAAGAGTGAGGCCATTTTAGTTGGGGAGTGGGGAGGTGGGCAACTGTCACTACCAGGAGGCTTAGCATGGAAAAGAGGAGGTTTTAAATACTTGGGTGTCTACCTGGGAAACAATGAGTTTTTAAACAAAAACTGGGAGGGCTCTGTAGAACACGTGAAGGGCAGACTGAGCAGGTGGAAACGGCTGGTCCCAAAAATGTCCTACAGGGGATACACGGTGGTCATCAACAACCTCACCGCGTCATCCCTCTGGCACAAGCTGGCATGCGTGGATCCACTGCCGAACCTGCTAGCGAACATCCAGGCCCTGCTGGTGGACTTCTTCTGGGACGGTCTACACTGGATTCCACAGAGTGTTCTCCATCTGCTGAAAGAGGAAGGAGGACAGGGGCTGGTCCAGCTGTCCAGCAGAGCCGCAGCCTTCCGCCTCCAGTTTATCCAGAGACTCCTTACTGGACCCAGAGACTTAGTATGGAGAGCAGCAGCCAGTGGATTATTACGAACAGTTCAAGGACTGGGGCTGGACAGAGCGTTGTTTTTAATGGACACAAAAATGCTGGACATTTCTGGATTACCAGACTTTTACTGTGGACTTTTTAAAATCTGTAATATATCTGTAATGTTTCCATCTCCATGTTTGACGGTGGGGATGGTCTTCTTGGAGTCATAGGCAGCATTCCTCCTCCTCCAAACATGGCGAGTTGAGTTGATGCCAAAGAGCTGGATTTTGGTCTCATTTGACCACAACACTTTCACCCAGTTCTCCTCTGAATCATTCAGATGTTCACTGGCAAACTTCAGATGGTCCTGTACATGTGCTTTCTTTAGCAGGGGGATCTTGCGGGTGCTACTGGATTTCAGTCTTTCACGGCGTAGTGTGTTACCAATTGTTTTTTTGGTGACTGTGGTCCCAGCTGCCTTGAGATCATTGACAAAATCCTCCAGTGTAATTCTGGGCTGATTCCTCGCCGTTCTCATGATCATTGAAACTCCATGAGGTGAGATCTTGCATGGAGCCCCAGACCGAGGAAGATTGACAGTCCTTTTGTGTTTCTTCCATTTGGGAATAATCGTACCAACTGTTGTCACCTTCTCACCAAGCTGCTTGGCAATGGTCTTGTAGCTCATTCCAGCCTTGTGTAGGTCTACAATCTTGTCCCTGACATCCATGGACAGCTCTTTGGTCTTGACCATGATGGAGAGTTTGGAATCTGATTGATTGCTTCCTTCTGTGGACAGGTGACTCTCCCCGAGAGTGCTCCTACTGTAATCTCAGCTCATTACCTGTATAAAAGACACCTGGGAGCCAGAAATCTTTCTGATTGATAGGGGATCAAATACTTATTTCACTCATTAAAATGCAAATCAATGTAGAACTTTTCTGAAATGTGTTTTTCTGGATTTTTTTGTTGTTATTCTGTCTCTCACTGTTCAGATAAACCGACCATTAAAACTACAGACTGATCATTTCTTTGTCAGTGGGCAAAAGTACAAAATCAGCAGGGGATCAAATCATTTTTCCCCTCACTGTAAGTATGTCAGGAGACACCGGTTCAGGTGCCAACTGATCAATTTTATATTTGGTCAGGCAAAAATAGCGATATACCTGAGCCGGAAAAAACAAATAACACAGAACACTGACTGTGATGCCATAAGAATTCTGAAAAGGCTGATAAAATCTAGAATTTTAATTGATTTTAACTTTTATAAAAGTATGAATGATCTGGATGTGTTTAAATGTGTGTGGTTAAACTTAACTTTGCAGCAGAGCTAAACTAACCACTTATGTTTAAACAAATTAATTGACATTATTTTAAATATGTATTTATTTATTTATTTATTAAGTCACTGATTTTTTATATGTGACTTGTGTAAATAAAGTTGCGTAAAGACAGAGTCTCTCTCTCTCTCTCTCTCTCCATATCTCTGTATCTGTCTGTATCATTAAACATGAGAATAAATATGAGAGGAATAAATGCTGTTCTCAGTGACGGCAGTAACAGGAGCCTTCTTCATTCACACCTGGGTCATGAAATCAGTAGCGGTGAGTCGCGAGCGCAGTGCGTGTAACACAGCCAGGGTTTGGCTTCGTGTTGCGAGTTAGCGCATTGTGTGATCTGCTGACCCGCACACAATAACCCACTCTCAGCAAAACTAACCTCTTCGTGTCTCTCTCTCTCCCTCCCTCCCTCCCTCCCTTTCTCTCTCTCTCTCTCTCTCTCTCTCTCCCTCTCTCCCTCTCTCTCTCTGTCTCTCTCCCTCTCTCTCTCTCTCTCTCTCTCTCTCCCTCTCTCCCTCTCTCTCTCTGTCTCTCTCCCTCTCTCTCTCTCTCTCTCTCTCTCTCTCTCCCTCCCTCCCTCCCTCTCTCCCTCCCTCCCTCCCTCCCTCCCTCTCTCTCTCTCTCTCTCGCACACGCACACGGACGTGAGCTATTAAAGCGTTCGTGTGTTTCTGCTTCATTATTGTCTGTGACGTGATTAAGAGCCGAGCTTCATCAGCAGTGCAGCCGAAAAAAGAGCGAGAACACTTTACATCTGAGGAGGAGTCTTTCATTCTTTCTTTCTTTCCTTCTTTTTTTCGTTTTTCCCTTTCTTCTTTCCTTCTTTTCGTTGATCCTTTCATTCTCTCTCTTTCCCTCTATCACTCCCTTTCTTTCTTTCTTTCTTTCTTCCTTCCTTTCTGCCTTTTCTTTTCTCCCTCTCGGCGATGTTCTGTATCATTAACTTCAGCTAGGAGTTTGGATTTTATAGCGGTACAATTACAGCCACATGGACGCTCCCTTCCAGAATTCCAACAAACCCGCAATATTCTCTAATGCAATCCTAACAGAACCAGCACAGTGATACCAGAGTCCAGTCCTAACAGAACCAGCACAGTGATACCAGAGTCCAGTCTCATCAGAAGCAGCACAGTGACACCAGAGTCCAGTCCTAACAGAACCAGCACAGTGACACCAGAGTCCAGTCTCATCAGAAGCAGCACAGTGACACCAGAGTCCAATCCTAACAGAACCAGCACAGTGATACCAGAGTCCAGTCTCATCAGAAGCAGCACAGTGACACCAGAGTCCAGTCCTAACAGAACCAGCACAGTGACACCAGAGTCCAGTCTCATCAGAAGCAGCACAGTGACACCAGAGTCCAATCCTAACAGAACCAGCACAGTGATACCAGAGTCCAGTCCTAACAGAACCAGCACAGTGACACCAGAGTCCAGTCCTAACAGAACCAGCACAGTGACACCAGAGTCCAGTCCTAACAGAACCAGCACAGTGATACCAGAGTCCAGTCTCATCAGAAGCAGCACAGTGACACCAGAGTCCAGTCCTAACAGAACCAGCACAGTGACACCAGAGTCCAGTCCTAACAGAAGCAGCACAGTGATACCAGAGTCCAGTCTCATCAGAAGCAGCACAGTGACACCAGAGTCCAGTCCTAACAGAACCAGCACAGTGACACCAGAGTCCAGTCCTAACAGAACCAGCACAGTGACACCAGAGTCCAGTCTCATCAGAAGCAGCACAATGACACCAGAGTCCAGTCCTAACAGAACCAGCACAGTGACACCAGAGTCCAGTCTCAACAGAACCAGCACAGTGACACCAGAGTCCAGTCCTAATTGAACCAGCACAGTGACACCAGAGTCCAGTCTTAACAGAACCAGCACAGTGACACCAGAGTCCAGTCCTAATTGAACCAGCACAGTGACACCAGAGTCCAGTCTTAACATAACCAGCACAGTGACACCAGTGTCCAGTCCTATCAGAACCAGCAGAGTGACACCAGAGTCCAGTCTTAACATAACCAGCACAGTGACACCAGTGTCCAGTCCTATCAGAACCAGCAGAGTGACACCAGAGTGCAGTCCTAACAGAACCAGGACATTGACACAAGTGTGCAGTCCTATCAGAACCAGGACAGTGACACCAGAGTCCAGTCCTAACAGGACCAGGACAGTGACACCAGAGTGCAGTCCTATCAGAACCAGCACAGTGACACCAGAGTGCAGTCTCATCAGAACCAGCACAGTGACACCAGTGTGCAGTCCTATCAGAACCAGGACAGTGACACCAGAGTCCAGTCCTAGCAGAACCAGGACAGTGACACCAGAGTCCAGTCCTAACAGAAACAGGAAAGTGACACCAAAGTCCAGTCTCATCAGAACGAGGACAGTGACACCAGAGTCCAGTCTCAACAGAACCAGCACAGTGACACCAGAGTCCAGTCCTATCAGAACCAGCACAGTGACACCAGAGTCCAGTCTCATCAGAACCAGCACAGTGACTCCAGAGTCCAGTCCTATCAGAACCAGGACAGTGACACCAGAGTCCAGTCTCATCAGAACCAGCACAGTGACTCCAGAGTCCAGTCCTAACAGAACCAGGACAGTGACACCAGAGTCCAGTCCTAACAGAACCAGCACAGTGACACCAGAGTCCAGTCCTAACAGAACCAGCACAGTGACACCAGAGTGCAGTCCTATCAGAACCAGGACAGTGACACCAGAGTCCAGTCCTAACAGAACCAGCACAGTGACACCAGAGTCCAGTCCTAACAGAACCAGCACAGTGACACCAGAGTCCAGTCTCATCAGAACCAGCACAGTGACACCAGAGTCCAGTCTCAACAGAACCAGCACAGTGACACCAGAGTCCAGTCCTAACAGAACCAGGACAATGACACCAGAGTCCAGTCTCATCAGAAGCAGCACAGTGACACCAGAGTCCAGTCCTAACAGAACCAGCACAGTGACACCAGAGTCCAGTCCTAACAGAACCAGCACAGTGACACCAGAGTGCAGTCCTATCAGAACCAGGACAGTGACACCAGAGTCCAGTCCTAACAGAACCAGCACAGTGACACCAGAGTCCAGTCCTAACAGAACCAGGACAATGACACCAGAGTCCAGTCTCATCAGAAGCAGCACAGTGACACCAGAGTCCAGTCCTAACAGAACCAGCACAGTGACACCAGAGTCCAGTCCTAACAGAACCAGCACAGTGACACAAGAGTGCAGTCCTATCAGAACCAGGACAGTGACACCAGAGTCCAGTCCTAACAGAACCAGCACAGTGACACCAGAGTCCAGTCTCATCAGAACCAGCACAGTGACACCAGAGTCCAGTCCTAACAGAACCAGCACAGTGACACCAGAGTCCAGTCTCAACAGAACCAGCACAGTGACACCAGAGTCCAGTCCTAACAGAACCAGGACAATGACACCAGAGTCCAGTCCTATCAGAACCAGCACAGTGACACCAGAGTCCAGTCTTAACAGAACCAGGACAGTGACATCAGAGTCCAGTCCTAACAGAACAAGCACAGTGACACCAGAGTGCAGTCTCATCAGAACCAGAACAGTGACACCAGAGTCCAGTCCTAACAGAACCAGGACAGTGACACCAGAGTCCAGTCTCAACAGAACCAGGACAGTGACACCAGAGCCCAGTGTCATCAGAACCAGCACAGTGACACCAGAGTCCAGTCTCAACAGAACCAGCACAGTGACACCAGAGTCCAGTCCTATCAGAACCAGCACAGTGACACCAGAGTCCAGTTTCATCAGAACCAGCACAGTGACACCAGAGTCCAGTCTCAACAGAACCAGCACAGTGACACCGGAGTCCAGTCCTATCAGAACCAGCACAGCGACACCAAAGTGAAGTCCTAACAGAACCAGGACAGTGACACCAGAGTGCCGTCCTAACAGAACCAGGAAAGTGACACCAGAGTCCAGTCCTAATAGAACCAGCACAGTGACACCAGAGTGCAGTCCTATTAGAATCAGGACAGTGACACCAGAGTCCAGTCCTAACAGAACCAGGACAGTGACACCAGAGTCCAGTCCTAACAGAACCAGGACAGTGACACCAGAGTCCAGTCTCATCATAACCAGAACAGTGACACCAGAGTCCAGTCCTAACAGAACCAGGACAGTGACACCAGAGTCCAGTCCTAACAGAACCAGGACAGTGACACCAGAGTCCAGTCTCATCAGAACCAGCACAGTGACTCCAGAGTCCAGTCCTAACAGAACCAGGACAGTGACACCAGAGTCCAGTCCTAACAGAACCAGGACAGTGACACCAGAGTCCAGTCCTAACAGAACCAGCACAGTGACACCAGAGTCCAGTCCTAACAGAACCAGCACAGTGACACCAGAGTGCAGTCCTATCAGAACCAGGACAGTGACACCAGAGTCCAGTCCTAACAGAACCAGCACAGTGACACCAGAGTCCAGTCCTAACAGAACCAGCACAGTGACACCAGAGTGCAGTCCTATCAGAACCAGGACAGTGACACCAGAGTCCAGTCCTAACAGAACCAGCACAGTGACACCAGAGTCCAGTCCTAACAGAACCAGGACAATGACACCAGAGTCCAGTCTCATCAGAAGCAGCACAGTGACACCAGAGTCCAGTCCTAACAGAACCAGCACAGTGACACCAGAGTGCAGTCCTATCAGAACCAGGACAGTGACACCAGAGTCCAGTCCTAACAGAACCAGCACAGTGACACCAGAGTCCAGTCTCATCAGAACCAGCACAGTGACACCAGAGTCCAGTTTCATCAGAACCAGCACAGTGACACCAGAGTCCAGTCTCAACAGAACCAGCACAGTGACACCAGAGTCCAGTCCTAACAGAACCAGGACAATGACACCAGAGTCCAGTCCTAACAGAACCAGCACAGTGACACAAGAGTGCAGTCCTATCAGAACCAGGACAGTGACACCAGAGTCCAGTCCTAACAGAACCAGCACAGTGACACCAGAGTCCAGTCTCATCAGAACCAGCACAGTGACACCAGAGTCCAGTCTCAACAGAACCAGCACAGTGACACCAGAGTCCAGTCCTAACAGAACCAGGACAATGACACCAGAGTCCAGTCCTAACAGAACCAGCACAGTGACACCAGAGTCCAGTCCTAACAGAACCAGCACAGTGACACCAGAGTCCAGTCCTAACAGAACTAGCACAGTGACACAAGAGTGCAGTCCTATCAGAACCAGGACAGTGACACCAGAGTCCAGTCCTAACAGAACCAGCACAGTGACACCAGAGTCCAGTCTCATCAGAACCAGCACAGTGACACCAGAGTCCAGTCTCAACAGAACCAGCACAGTGACACCAGAGTCCAGTCCTAACAGAACCAGGACAATGACACCAGAGTCCAGTCCTATCAGAACCAGCACAGTGACACCAGAGTCCAGTCTTAACAGAACCAGGACAGTGACATCAGAGTCCAGTCCTAACAGAACAAGCACAGTGACACCAGAGTGCAGTCTCATCAGAACCAGAACAGTGACACCAGAGTCCAGTCCTAACAGAACCAGGACAGTGACACCAGAGTCCAGTCTCAACAGAACCAGGACAGTGACACCAGAGCCCAGTGTCATCAGAACCAGCACAGTGACACCAGAGTCCAGTCTCAACAGAACCAGCACAGCGACACCAAAGTGAAGTCCTAACAGAACCAGGACAGTGACACCAGAGTGCCGTCCTAACAGAACCAGGAAAGTGACACCAGAGTCCAGTCCTAATAGAACCAGCACAGTGACACCAGAGTGCAGTCCTATTAGAATCAGGACAGTGACACCAGAGTCCAGTCCTAACAGAACCAGGACAGTGACACCAGAGTCCAGTCCTAACAGAACCAGGACAGTGACACCAGAGTCCAGTCTCATCATAACCAGAACAGTGACACCAGAGTCCAGTCCTAACAGAACCAGGACAGTGACACCAGAGTCCAGTCCTAACAGAACCAGGACAGTGACACCAGAGTCCAGTCTCATCAGAACCAGCACAGTGACTCCAGAGTCCAGTCCTAACAGAACCAGGACAGTGACACCAGAGTCCAGTCCTAACAGAACCAGGACAGTGACACCAGAGTCCAGTCCTAACAGAACCAGCACAGTGACACCAGAGTCCAGTCCTAACAGAACCAGCACAGTGACACCAGAGTGCAGTCCTATCAGAACCAGGACAGTGACACCAGAGTCCAGTCCTAACAGAACCAGCACAGTGACACCAGAGTCCAGTCCTAACAGAACCAGCACAGTGACACCAGAGTGCAGTCCTATCAGAACCAGGACAGTGACACCAGAGTCCAGTCCTAACAGAACCAGCACAGTGACACCAGAGTCCAGTCCTAACAGAACCAGGACAATGACACCAGAGTCCAGTCTCATCAGAAGCAGCACAGTGACACCAGAGTCCAGTCCTAACAGAACCAGCACAGTGACACCAGAGTGCAGTCCTATCAGAACCAGGACAGTGACACCAGAGTCCAGTCCTAACAGAACCAGCACAGTGACACCAGAGTCCAGTCTCATCAGAACCAGCACAGTGACACCAGAGTCCAGTTTCATCAGAACCAGCACAGTGACACCAGAGTCCAGTCTCAACAGAACCAGCACAGTGACACCAGAGTCCAGTCCTAACAGAACCAGGACAATGACACCAGAGTCCAGTCCTATCAGAACCAGCACAGTGACACCAGAGTCCAGTCTTAACAGAACCAGGACAGTGACATCAGAGTCCAGTCCTAACAGAACAAGCACAGTGACACCAGAGTCCAGTCTCAACAGAACCAGGACAGTGACACCAGAGCCCAGTGTCATCAGAACCAGCACAGTGACACCAGAGTCCAGTCTCAACAGAACCAGGACAGTGACACCAGAGCCCAGTGTCATCAGAACCAGCACAGTGACACCAGAGTCTAGTCTCAACAGAACCAGCACAGTGACACCAGAGTCCAGTCCTATCAGAACCAGCACAGTGACACCAGAGTCCAGTTTCATCAGAACCAGCACAGTGACACCAGAGTCCAGTCTCAACAGAACCAGCACAGTGACACCGGAGTCCAGTCCTATCAGAACCAGCACAGCGACACCAAAGTGAAGTCCTAACAGAACCAGGACAGTGACACCAGAGTGCAGTCCTAACAGAACCAGGAAAGTGACACCAGAGTCCAGTCCTAATAGAACCAGCACAGTGACACCAGAGTGCAGTCCTATTAGAATCAGGACAGTGACACCAGAGTCCAGTCCTAACAGAACCAGGACAGTGACACCAGAGTCCAGTCCTAACAGAACCAGGACAGTGACACCAGAGTCCAGTCTCATCATAACCAGAACAGTGACACCAGAGTCCAGTCCTAACAGAACCAGGACAGTGACACCAGAGTCCAGTCCTAACAGAACCAGGACAGTGACACCAGAGTGCAGTCTCATCAGAACCAGGACAGTGACACCAGAGTGCAGTCTCATCAGAACCAGGACAATGACACCAGAGTCCGGTCCTATCAGAACCAGGACAGTGACATCAGAGTACCGTCCTAACAGAACCAGCACAGTGACATCAGAGTGCAGTCCTAACAGAACCAGGACAGTGACACCAGAGTCCAGTCTCATCAGAACCAGGACAGTGACACCAGAGTCCAGTCCTAACAGAACCAGGACAGTGACACCAGAGTCCAGTCCTAAAAGAACCAGGACAGTGACACCAGAGTCCAGTCTCATCAGAACCAGAACAGTGACACCAGAGTGCAGTCTCATCAGAACCAGCACAGTGACACCAGAACCAGGACAGTGACACCAGATTCCAGTCCTAACAGAACCAGCACAGTGACACCAGAGTCCAGTCTCAACAGAACCAGCACAGTGACACCAGAGTCCAGTCCTAACAGAACCAGGACAATGACACCAGAGTCCAGTCCTATCAGAACCAGCACAGTGACACCAGAGTCCAGTCTTAACAGAACCAGGACAGTGACATCAGAGTCCAGTCCTAACAGAACAAGCACAGTGACACCAGAGTGCAGTCTCATCAGAACCAGGACAGTGACACCAGAGTCCAGTCCTAACAGAACCAGGACAGTGACACCAGAGTCCAGTCTCAACAGAACCAGGACAGTGACACCAGAGCCCAGTGTCATCAGAACCAGCACAGTGACACCAGAGTCCAGTCTCAACAGAACCAGCACAGTGACACCAGAGTCCAGTCCTATCAGAACCAGCACAGTGACACCAGAGTCCAGTTTCATCAGAACCAGCACAGTGACACCAGAGTCCAGTCTCAACAGAACCAGCACAGTGACACCGGAGTCCAGTCCTATCAGAACCAGCACAGCGACACCAAAGTGAAGTCCTAACAGAACCAGGACAGTGACACCAGAGTGCAGTCCTAACAGAACCAGGAAAGTGACACCAGAGTCCAGTCCTAATAGAACCAGCACAGTGACACCAGAGTGCAGTCCTATTAGAATCAGGACAGTGACACCAGAGTCCAGTCCTAACAGAACCAGGACAGTGACACCAGAGTCCAGTCCTAACAGAACCAGGACAGTGACACCAGAGTCCAGTCTCATCATAACCAGAACAGTGACACCAGAGTCCAGTCCTAACAGAACCAGGACAGTGACACCAGAGTCCAGTCCTAACAGAACCAGGACAGTGACACCAGAGTGCAGTCTCATCAGAACCAGGACAGTGACACCAGAGTGCAGTCTCATCAGAACCAGGACAATGACACCAGAGTCCGGTCCTATCAGAACCAGGACAGTGACATCAGAGTACCGTCCTAACAGAACCAGCACAGTGACATCAGAGTGCAGTCCTAACAGAACCAGGACAGTGACACCAGAGTCCAGTCTCATCAGAACCAGGACAGTGACACCAGAGTCCAGTCCTAACAGAACCAGGACAGTGACACCAGAGTCCAGTCCTAACAGAACCAGGACAGTGACACCAGAGTCCAGTCCTAAAAGAACCAGGACAGTGACACCAGAGTCCAGTCTCATCAGAACCAGAACAGTGACACCAGAGTGCAGTCTCATCAGAACCAGCACAGTGACACCAGAACCAGGACAGTGACACCAGATTCCAGTCCTAACAGAACCAGCACAGTGACACCAGAGTCCATTCTCATCAGAACCAGGACAGTGACACCAGAGTCCAGTCCTAACAGAACCAGCACAGTGACACCAGAGTCCAGTCTCATCAGAACCAGCACAGTGACTCCAGAGTCCAGTCCTATCAGAACCAGGACAGTGACACCAGAGTCCAGTCTCATCAGAACCAGGACAGTGACACCAGAGTCCAGTCTCATCAGAACCAGCACAGTGACTCCAGAGTCCAGTCCTATCAGAACCAGGACAGTGACACCAGAGTGCAGTCTCATCAAAACCAGCACAGTGACACCAGAACCAGGACAGTGACACCAGATTCCAGTCTCATCAGAACCAGCACAGTGACACCAGAGTCCAGTCCTATCAGAACCAGGACAATGACACCAGAGTCCAGTCCTAACAGAACTAGGAAAGTGACACCAGAGTCCAGTCTCATCAGAACCAGCACAGTGACACCAGAGTGCAGTCTCATCAGAACCAGCACAGTGACACCAGAACCAGGACAGTGACACCAGATTCCAGTCCTAACAGAACCAGGACAGTGACACCAGAGTCCAGTCTCATCAGAACCAGAACAGTGACACCAGAGTACAGTCTCATCAGAACCAGCACAGTGACACCAGAGTGCAGTCTCATCAGAACCAGCACAGTGACACCAGAACCAGGACAGTGACACCAGATTCCAGTCCTAACAGAACCAGGACAGTGACACCAGAGTCCAGTCTCATCAGAACCAGGACAGTGACACCAGAGTCCAGTCTCATCAGAACCAGAACAGTGACACCAGAGTACAGTCTCATCAGAACCAGCACAGTGACACCAGAGTGCAGTCTCATCAGAACCAGCACAGTGACACCAGAACCAGGACAGTGACACCAGATTCCAGTCCTAACAGAACCAGGACAGTGACACCAGAGTCCAGTCTCATCAGAACCAGGACAGTGACACCAGAGTCCAGTCCTATCAGAACCAGGACAGTGACACCAGAGTCCAGTCTCATCAGAACCAGGACAGTGACACCAGAGTCCAGTCCTATCAGAACCAGGACAGTGACTCCAGAGTCCAGTCCTATCAGAACCAGCACAGTGACACCAGAGTCCAGTCCTAACAGAACCAGCACAGTGACACCAGAGTCCAGTCCTAACAGAACCAGGACAGTGACACCAGAGTCCAGTCCTAACAGAACCAGCACAGTGACACCAGAGTGCAGTCTCATCAGAACCAGCACAGTGACACCAGAACCAGGACAGTGACACCAGATTCCAGTCCTAACAGAACCAGGACAGTGACACCAGAGTCCAGTCTCATCAGAACCAGGACAGTGACACCAGAGTCCAGTCCTATCAGAACCAGGACAGTGACACCAGAGTCCAGTCTCATCAGAACCAGGACAGTGACACCAGAGTCCAGTCCTATCAGAACCAGGACAGTGACTCCAGAGTCCAGTCCTATCAGAACCAGGACAGTGACACCAGAGTCCAGTCCTAACAGAACCAGCACAGTGACACCAGAGTCCAGTCCTAACAGAACCAGGACAGTGACACCAGAGTCCAGTCCTAACAGAACCAGGACAGTGACACCAGAGTCCAGTCTCATCAGAACCAGCACAGTGACACCAGAACCAGGACAGTGACACCAGAGTGTCCTGAATAAGTATTTATCCCCGGACGCTGACCGCAAGTAACATTCAGACTGCGGGAAAAAAACAAATAAAAAATACACTGGAAATGATCAGATGGAAATGTGCAATCTTTTCCTAAAATAAAATGAGATAACAAACATGAGATATATGAGAAAAATAATTCAATAAATAAAAATATATTACACCATGTCCTGTTGTTTCAGAAAAAAAAATTATACAAAACGTACAAACAAAAATATTTTGGATATGTTATTTATTCATTTATTTATTTGTTTGTTTTTTTAAAAGGTCTCATCCGTGTGCACGAGACAATTGACTATTTTTTCCTTAGGAAAGGCATCATGCAATCTTTTGTTTTTTAAAGGTCATTATTGCATGCGCCCAACTTTTTAAATAAAAACAATTTTGTTTTGTTTTGTTTTGTTTTGTTTTGTTTTGTTTTGTTTTGTTTTGTTTTGTTTTGTTTTGTTTTGTTTTGTTTGTTTGTTTGTTTGTTTGTTTGTTAAACGTGCCTCAGCTCTCAGTGCAGTGTTCAGATCCTCTGGAGGAACCCGGTGGGTGAAACTCCAGCAGGATTTCTGTGCTGCAGGATTGTATTTGGCCGCCAGGCGGCGCTGCAACTCTTCACATCATCCTGCAGTAACTTCAACCTTCAGCTCCAGAAGTGAGACAGGAGGCGAAGAGAAAGCGGACACAGCGCGAGCATCCTGCGCCGGAGGAGACACTGACCATCCTGATCATCCGACACACTCAGACTCAGATTAGACTCGCTTTCGAATAGTCGGCGCGTGTGTACAAGTGTGTGTGTGTGTGTGTGATCTGTCTGCTGTGTTACTGTAGCAGTGTGTGTGTGTGTGTGTGTGTGTGTGATCTGTCTGCTGTGTTACTGTAGCAGTGTGTGAGTGTGTGTGTGATCACGGAGCGGGGAATCAGGAGATCAGGGCTCGAGCTCACTTCTCATGCACGTCGCGTCGCCTGGCTGCATCTGGACATCCTCTCTCTCTCTCTCTCTCTCTCTCTCTCTCCACAGTGGCAGAGACGAGAAGGACATCCTTTTCTCTTTTTTCCATCACTGTCTCTTTCTCCTTCCCTCTCTCTTCTCTTTTTTAAATCGCGGATCAAACCTCAGACTCTGCTGTGCGTAATGTGTGTATAAGTGTGCGCGTGCGTGCGTGTGTGTGTGTGTAGTACTGTGCATGTGCATGAGAGAAGAGACTCTGAGATGAGCAACGTGCACTGAATCTGAATCAGAGACTCGGATAAGATAAGTGTCCGATACCCGAGTGATTGGATGTTTGGGGGGGAGAGAAAAAAGAAACAGCAGCGCATGAATTAAACAGCGTCCCTGCGCGTGCTTCCGGTGAAGAGAGAGAGAGGCAACAAAAACTGACATGCACTAGCGTTTTTTAGTCGTATTTGGGGGTTTTTTGGACACACACACACACAAGCGCGCGCGCACACACGCTTGCACTCATGGCTTCGCTGTACCAAAGGTTCACGGGAAAAATCAACACCAGTGCATCTTTCCCCGGTCCCCCGGAGGCCAGCCGTCTGCTCGGTGCGCGTGAGAAGGCGACTAGGAGTCCTCCCGAGCCTCGGCCCGAGCACCGACGCGGGACCGCGCGCGAGGACGAGGACGTAAGAGTTTCCGCTTTTTTCTTCTTTTCTTTAATCCGGATTAAAATTCGTCTCAGTGTGACAGTGTAGTGGTGCAGTGGTCCACTTCCAGGAGTGTGTTTTACTCTTATACACACACACACACACCATCATCATCATCACCTCATCACCTCATTCACACACACTTCACACAGAAAACCTAGTTCACTACTAGTGTAAAATCTAGAACTTTCTGTTGTCTAGCTGTTCAGCACCTTAGGAGTCGCCATCTTGCCTTTTATGGTGTTTTGTGGGCGGGGCTAAAGTCTAGATGTGTCCAAATTGTAAATATGGTGGTGAATTCTGTATTATTATTATTATTATTATTATTATTATTATTATTATTATTATTATTAGGAGTAGTAGAAGTATTTTTATTTGAAACCTGATACTTCTATATTGTAGTTATAGTTCAGATAAAAAATAATTAAATAAATACATATATATTATAAGGTGAATGGAGAGCAGGAATTATTATTAAACACACCTTTCATTTATTATTTATAAAAGTGAAGCATAATTTAGTCATAAAAGGCTGAGCAGCAATTAATCAGACTCCAGTCTCCGTTTAATCAAACCCCGGTCACTGACTTTATAAATAATTTCATTAGAGCTGGAGAGATTAGACGAGGGATTAGTTATTTTCTCGGCAGGTGAATACCTGATTATTTTCACAACTTTAAGGAGAATTTATGATTCATGGATTATTTAGGCTACACTTTACTTTTGAGGCAGAGGAGTGACCGGTGAAAACATGTTTAAAGTCACTTGCACTATATTGCCAAAAGTATTGGGACACCCCTCTAAATCAGTGAGTTCAGGTGTTGTTGACTCGGCCCCTTAGTTCCAGTGAAAGGAACTCTCAATGCTTCAGCTTCATACCAAGACATTTTGGACAGTTTCATGCTCTTTGTGTGAACAGTTTGGGGATGACCCCTTCCTGTTCCAACATGACTGCACACCAGTGACCAAAGCAAGGTCCATAAAGACATGGATGAGTGAGTTTGGTGTGGAGGAACTTGACTGGCCTGCACAGAGTCCTGACCTCAACCCCATAGAAAACCTTTGGGATGAATTAGAGAGGAGACTGTGAGCCAGACCTTCTTGTCCAACATCAGTGCCTGACCTCACAAATGTGCTTCTAGAGGAATGGTCAAAAATTCCCATAAACACACTCCTAAACCTTGTGGAAAGCCTTCCCAGAAGAGTTGAAGCTGTTATAGCTGTAAAGGGCGGGACAACTCCATATTACATTCATGTGGAGGTAAAGGCAGACGTCCCAAAACTTTTGGCAATATAGTGTATGTTAATCGCTGAATTTTTGTTTACTATCAGACACGTGAGCTATGAGGACTGTCCACTGGACGAGGCGTTTAAAGCTGATTGGACGTGACATGATGTGAGTGTTAGTACACATGATTTTAATACTGAATAACTCGCCCTGGTCACGAACGTTCAGATCACTGACCATGTGTGAAATTGTGTTTCCAGATTTGTTATTATGTACCTGGATTTGTTATCGTGTTTCCGGATTTGACTTTGTGTTTCCGGATTTGTTATTGTGTTTCCGGATTTGTTATCATGTTTCCGGATTTGTTATCCAGTTTCTGGATTTGTTATCATGTTTCCGGATTTGTTATCGTGTTTCTGGATTTGTTATCATGTTTCCGGATTTGTTATCGTGTTTCTGGATTTGTTATCGTGTTTCTGGATTTGTTATCATGTTTCCGGATTTGTTATCGTGTTTCTGGATTTGTTATCATGTTTCCAGATTTGTTATCGTGTTTCTGGATTTGTTATCATGTTTCCGGATTTGTTATCGTGTTTCTGGATTTGTTATCATGTTTCTGGATTTGTTATCATGTTTCCAGATTTGTTATCATGTTTCCGGATTTGTTATCATGTTTCCGGATTTGTTATCATGTTTCCGGATTTGTTATCATGTTCCCAGATTTGTTATCGTGTTTCCGGATTTGTTATCATGTTTCCGGATTTGTTATCGTGTTTCTGGATTTGTTATCATGTTTCTGGATTTGTTATCATGTTCCCAGATTTGTTATCATGTTTCTGGATTTGTTATCGTGTTTCCGGATTTGTTATCATGTTTCCGGATTCGTTATCATGTGTCTGGCTTTGTTACCGTGTTTCTTTGATTTGTTATCGTTTTTCTGGATTTGTTATCATGTTTCCGGATTTATTATCATGTTTCCGATTTTGTTATTGTGTTTCTGGATTTGTTATCATGTTTCTGGATTTGTTATCGTGTTTCCGGATTTGTTATCATGTGTCTGGGTTTGTTACCGTGTTTCTTTGATTTGTTATCGTTTTTCTGTATTTGTTATCATGTTTCCGGATTTGTTATCGTGTTTCCGGATTTGTTATCATGTTTCTGGATTTGTTATCATGTTTCCAGATTTGTTATCGTGTTTCTGGATTTGTTATCATGTTTCTGGATTTGTTATCATGTTTCCAGATTTGTTATCGTGTTTCTGGATTTGTTATCATGTTTCCGGATTTGTTATCGTGTTCCTAGATTTTGTTATCGTGTTTCCGGATTTGTTATTGTGTTCCTAGATTTTGTTATCGTGTTTCCTGATTTGTTATAGTGTTTCCTGATTTGTTATCGTGTTCCTGGATTTGTTATCGTGTTTCCTGATTTGTTATCGTGTTTCCTGATTTGTTATCGTGTTTCCGGATTTGTTATCGTGTTTCCGGATTTGTTATCGTGTTCCTAGATTTTGTTATCGTGTTTCCGGATTTGTTATCGTGTTCCTAGATTTTGTTATCGTGTTTCCGGATTTGTTATTGTGTTTCCGGATTTGTTATTGTGTTCCTAGATTTTGTTATCGTGTTTCCTGATTTGTTATAGTGTTTCCTGATTTGTTATCGTGTTCCTGGATTTGTTATCGTGTTTCCTGATTTGTTATCGTGTTTCCGGATTTGTTATCATGTTTCCGGATTCGTTATCATGTGTCTGGGTTTGTTACCGTGTTTCTTTGATTTGTTATCGTTTTTCTGGATTTGTTATCATGTTTCCGGATTTGTTATCGTGTTCCTGGATTTGTTATCGTGTTTCCGGATTTGTTATCATGTTTCCGGATTTGTTATCATGTTTCCGGATTCGTTATCATGTGTCTGGGTTTGTTACCGTGTTTCTTTGATTTGTTATCGTGTTTCCGGATTTGTTATCATGCTTCCGGATTTATTATCATGTTTCCAATTTTGTTATTGTGTTTCTGGATTTGTTATTGTGTTCCCGGATTTGTTATCATGTGTCTGGCTTTGTTACCGTGTTTCTGGATTTGTTATCGTGTTTATGGATTTGTTATCATGTTTCCTGATTTATTATCATGTTTCCGGATTTGTTATTGTGTTTCTGGATTTGTTATTGTGTTCGCGGATTTGTTATCATGTGTCTGGCTTTGTTATCGTGTTTCTGGAATTGTTATCGTGTTTCCTGATTTGTTATCGTGTTTCCTGATTTGTTATCGTGTTTCTGGATTTGTTATCGTGTTCCTGGATTTGTTATCATGTTTCCTGATTTGTTATCGTGTTTCCTGATTTGTTATCGTGTTTCCGGATTTGTTATCGTGTTCCTAGATTGTGTTATCGTGTTTCCGGATTTGTTATCGTGCTTCCTGATTTGTTATCGTGTTCCTGGATTTGTTATCGTGTTTCCTGATTTGTTATCGTGTTTCCGGATTTGTTATCGTGTTTCCGGATTTGTTATCGTGTTCTTAGATTTTGTTATCGTGTTTCCGGATTTGTTATCGTGTTCCTAGATTTTGTTATCGTGTTTCCGGATTTGTTATTGTGTTCCTAGATTTTGTTATCGTGTTTCCTGATTTGTTATAGTGTTTCCTGATTTGTTATCGTGTTCCTGGATTTGTTATCGTGTTTCCGGATTTGTTATCATGCTTCCGGATTTATTATCATGTTTCCAATTTTGTTATTGTGTTTCTGGATTTGTTATTGTGTTCCCGGATTTGTTATCATGTGTCTGGCTTTGTTACCGTGTTTCTGGATTTGTTATCGTGTTTATGGATTTGTTATCATGTTTCCTGATTTATTATCATGTTTCCGGATTTGTTATTGTGTTTCTGGATTTGTTATTGTGTTCGCGGATTTGTTATCATGTGTCTGGCTTTGTTATCGTGTTTCTGGAATTGTTATCGTGTTTCCTGATTTGTTATCGTGTTTCCTGATTTGTTATCGTGTTTCTGGATTTGTTATCGTGTTCCTGGATTTGTTATCATGTTTCCTGATTTGTTATCGTGTTTCCTGATTTGTTATCGTGTTTCCGGATTTGTTATCGTGTTCCTAGATTGTGTTATCGTGTTTCCGGATTTGTTATCGTGCTTCCTGATTTGTTATCGTGTTCCTGGATTTGTTATCGTGTTTCCTGATTTGTTATCGTGTTTCCGGATTTGTTATCGTGTTTCCGGATTTGTTATCGTGTTCCTAGATTTTGTTATCGTGTTTCCGGATTTGTTATCGTGTTCCTAGATTTTGTTATCGTGTTTCCGGATTTGTTATTGTGTTCCTAGATTTTGTTATCGTGTTTCCTGATTTGTTATAGTGTTTCCTGATTTGTTATCGTGTTCCTGGATTTGTTATCGTGTTTCCGGATTTGTTATCATGCTTCCGGATTTATTATCATGTTTCCAATTTTGTTATTGTGTTTCTGGATTTGTTATTGTGTTCCCGGATTTGTTATCATGTGTCTGGCTTTGTTACCGTGTTTCTGGATTTGTTATCGTGTTTATGGATTTGTTATCATGTTTCCTGATTTATTATCATGTTTCCGGATTTGTTATTGTGTTTCTGGATTTGTTATTGTGTTCGCGGATTTGTTATCATGTGTCTGGCTTTGTTATCGTGTTTCTGGAATTGTTATCGTGTTTCCTGATTTGTTATCGTGTTTCCTGATTTGTTATCGTGTTTCTGGATTTGTTATCGTGTTCCTGGATTTGTTATCATGTTTCCTGATTTGTTATCGTGTTTCCTGATTTGTTATCGTGTTTCCGGATTTGTTATCGTGTTCCTAGATTGTGTTATCGTGTTTCCGGATTTGTTATCGTGTTTCCTGATTTGTTATCGTGTTCCTGGATTTGTTATCGTGTTCCTGGATTTGTTATTGTGTTTCCTGATTTGTTATTGTGTTCCTGGATTTTGTTATAGTGTTTCTGGATTTGTTATCGTGTTTCCGGATTTGTTATTGTGTTTCCAGATTTGTTATCGTGTTCCTGGATTTTGTTATCGTGTTTCTGGATTTGTTATCGTGTTTCCTGATTTGTTATCGTGTTCCTGGATTTTGTTATCGTGTTTCTGTATTTGTTATCGTGTTTCCGGATTTGTTATCGTGCTTCCTGATTTGTTATCGTGTTTCTGGATTTGTTATCGTGTTTCCGGATTTGTTATCGTGTTTCCTGATTTGTTATCGTGTTTACGGATTTGTTATCGTGTTTCCTGATTTGTTATTGTGTTTCCTGATTTGTTACCGTGTTTCTGGATTTGTTATCGTGTTTCCGGATTTGTTATCGTGTATTCAGATTTGTTATCGTGTTTCCGGATTTGTTATTGTGTTTCTAGAATTGTTATCGTGTTCCTGGATTTGTTATCGTGTTTCTAGATTTTGTTATCGTGTTTCCGGATTTGTTATTGTGTTCCTAGATTTTGTTACCGTGTTTCTGGATTTGTTATCATGTTTCCTGATTTGTTATCGTGTTTCTGGATTTGTAATCGTGTTCCTAGATTTTGTTATCGTGTTTCCGGATTTGTTATCATGTTTCTGGATTTGTTCGTGTTTCCGAATTTGTTATCCTGTTTCCGGATTTTGTTATTGTGTTTCTAGAATTGTTATCGTGTTTCTGGATTTGTTATCGTGTTTCTAGAATTGTTATCGTGTTTCCGGATTTGTTATTGTGTTTCTAGAATTGTTATCGTGTTTCCTGATTTGTTATCGTGTTTCCTGATTTGTTATTGTGTTTCTAGAATTGTTATTGTGTTTCCGGATTTGTTATCGTGTTTCTAGAATTGTTATCGTGTTTCCTGATTTGTTATCGTGTTTCTAGAATTGTTTTCGTGTTTCCTGATTTGTTATTGTGTTCCTAGATTTTGTTATCGTGTTTCCGGATTTGTTATCGTGTTTCTAGAATTGTTATCGTGTTCCTGGATTTGTTATTGTGTTTCTAGAATTGTTATCGTGTTTCTGGATTTGTTATCGTGTTTCTAGAATTGTTATCGTGTTTCCTGATTTGTTATCGTGTTTCCTGATTTGTTATCGTGTTCCTAGATTTTGTTATCGTGTTTCCGGATTTGTTATCATGTTTCCGGATTTGTTATCGTGTTTCCTGATTTGTTATCATGTTTCCTGATTTGTTATCGTGTTTCCGGATTTGTTATCGTGTTCCTAGATTTTGTTATCATGTTTCCGGATTTGTTATCATGTTTCTGAATTTGTTTGTGTTTCCAGATTTGTTATCGTGTTTCCTGATTTGTTATCATGTTTCCGGATTTGTTATCGTGTTCCTAGATTTTGTTATCCTTTTTCCGGATTTTGTTATTGTGTTTCTGGATTTGTTGTCATATTCCCAGATTTGTTTGTGTTTCTGGATTTGTTATCAGGTTTCTGGATTTGTTATCGTGTTCCCGGATTTGTTATCGTGTTTTCAGATTTGTTATCGTGTTTCCGGATTTGTTATTGTGTTTCTAGAATTGTTATCATGTTCCTGGATTTGTTATCGTGTTTCTAGATTTTGTTATCGTGTTTCCGGATTTGTTATTGTGTTCCTAGATTTTGTTACCGTGTTTCTGGATTTGTTATCATGTTTCCTGATTTGTTATCGTGTTCCTAGATTTTGTTATCGTGTTTCCGGATTTGTTATCATGTTTCTGGATTTGTTCGTGTTTCCGAATTTGTTATCCTGTTTCCGGATTTTGTTATTGTGTTTCTAGAATTGTTATCGTGTTTCTGGATTTGTTATCGTGTTTCTAGAATTGTTATCGTGTTTCCGGATTTGTTATCGTGTTTCCTGATTTGTTATTGTGTTTCTAGAATTGTTATTGTGTTTCCGGATTTGTTATCGTGTTTCTAGAATTGTTATCGTGTTTCCTGATTTGTTATCGTGTTTCCTGATTTGTTATTGTGTTTCTAGAATTGTTATTGTGTTTCCGGATTTGTTATCGTGTTTCTAGAATTGTTATCGTGTTTCCTGATTTGTTATCGTGTTTCTAGAATTGTTATCATGTTTCCTGATTTGTTATCGTGTTTCCGGATTTGTTATCGTGTTTCTAGAATTGTTATCATGTTTCCGGATTTGTTATCGTGTTTCCTGATTTGTTATCGTGTTTCTAGAATTGTTATTGTGTTTCCGGATTTGTTATCGTGTTTCTAGAATTGTTATCGTGTTTCCTGATTTGTTATCGTGTTTCTAGAATTGTTATCATGTTTCCTGATTTGTTATCGTGTTTCCTGATTTGTTATCGTGTTCCTAGATTTTGTTATCGTGTTTCCGGATTTGTTATCGTGTTTCCTGATTTGTTATCGTGTTTCTAGAATTGTTATCGTGTTCCTGGATTTGTTATTGTGTTTCTAGAATTGTTATCGTGTTTCTGGATTTGTTATCGTGTTTCTAGAATTGTTATCGTGTTTCCTGATTTGTTATCGTGTTTCCTGATTTGTTATCGTGTTCCTAGATTTTGTTATCATGTTTCCGGATTTGTTATCGTGTTTCCTGATTTGTTATTGTGTTTCTAGAATTGTTATTGTGTTTCCGGATTTGTTATCGTGTTTCTAGAATTGTTATCGTGTTTCCTGATTTGTTATCGTGTTTCTAGAATTGTTATCATGTTTCCTGATTTGTTATCGTGTTTCCTGATTTGTTATCGTGTTCCTAGATTTTGTTATCGTGTTTCCGGATTTGTTATCGTGTTTCCTGATTTGTTATCGTGTTTCTAGAATTGTTATCGTGTTCCTGGATTTGTTATTGTGTTTCTAGAATTGTTATCGTGTTTCTGGATTTGTTATCGTGTTTCTAGAATTGTTATCGTGTTTCCTGATTTGTTATCGTGTTTCCTGATTTGTTATCGTGTTCCTAGATTTTGTTATCGTGTTTCCGGATTTGTTATCATGTTTCCGGATTTGTTATCATGTTTCCTGATTTGTTATCATGTTTCCTGATTTGTTATCGTGTTTCCGGATTTGTTATCGTGTTCCTAGATTTTGTTATCATGTTTCCGGATTTGTTATCATGTTTCTGGATTTGTTTGTGTTTCCAGATTTGTTATCGTGTTTCCTGATTTGTTATCATGTTTCCTGATTTGTTATCATGTTTCCGGATTTGTTATCGTGTTCCTAGATTTTGTTATCCTGTTTCCGGATTTTGTTATTGTGTTTCTGGATTTGTTATCATGTTCCTGGATTTGTTGTCATATTCCCAGATTTGTTTGTGTTTCTGGATTTGTTATCAGGTTTCTGGATTTGTTATCGTGTTCCCGGATTTGTTATCGTGTTTTCAGATTTGTTATTGTGTTTCCGGTTTAAACAACAGTTAAAACCCGATTCACTGAAGGGGAATGGACGCAGTAGACGTTAGAGGATTTGTTCACTTCACTTTATCTACCTGTGTGTTAATGAACTCTTGAGCTCTGGTCCTGTGAGCTGATTGACAGCATGACAGTGTGAGTCTGGTGTCTAAAACAAAACAGAGATCCTGCTAGTTATATTCTGAGATAAAAATGTTGCTTGACTGTGTTTGTACCTTGATTATAATTATTATTATTATCCTCACTTGATTCTGAGCGTCCTGCAGCTCAGCCTTCAGAATGCAGTTGTCCCTATTTTGTCCTGTAAATAGGACAGATTTCACCTCAGGAGCTCCGAGGTGTATCAGAGGGATTGATCTGGTGATCTCCAAACAACAGAGCAGACAAAAGAACTGAAGGAACATGAGAGCTTTTCATGTAGGAAATGCTGCACATGGAGGAATCTTGAACTTTTCCGTTTAATGGAAAAAATGAAAGTTCATGGTGCCTGGAACTCATTCGGGTTTTTATTATTATTATTTTATATAATATATGATATTGCATAGAGAACTGAAAGGTCCACCGTAATGAATGAATGACCTTTTTCATTCATCAGCATCCACTCAGATCCTGATTTTGATCATTCAAATCAAACCAAGATAAAGATTCGTGCTTGATTTCCACCTGAAGGAGAGTGTGTGTGTGTGTGTGTGTGTTGGCGTGATTGCTCGGTGAATAACAGGGAATGTGTTTTGATGAGGTGAAGCAGCACAGAGGCCGGGGAACGCAGCACGAGCGCTTCAGCTCAGATTATTGCAATTAGGTGGTAATTGGGAAGCTGGAGGGAAGCACACACTGAGAGGAGTGTGTGTGTGATGAGTCAGGAGTTTGTGTGTGTGTGTGTGTGTTTGATGAGTCAGGAGTGTGTGTGTGTGTGTGTGTGTGTGCGTGTGTGTTTGATGAGTCAGGAGTGTGTGTGTGTGTGTGTGTGCGTGTGATGAGTCAGGAGTGTGTGTGTGTGTGTTTGATGAGTCAGGAGTGTGTGTGTGTGTGTGTGTGTGCGTGTGTGTTTGATGAGTCAGGAGTGTGTGTGTGTGTGTGTGTGTGTGTGATGAGTCAGGAGTGTATGTGTGTGTGTGTGTGTGTGCGTGTGTGTTTGATGAGTCAGGAGTGTGTGTGTGTGTGTTTGATGAGTCAGGAGTGTGTGTGTGTGTGTGTGTGTTTGATGAGTCAGGAGTGTGTGTGTGTGTGTGTGTGTGCGTGTGATGAGTCAGGAGTGTGTGTGTGCGTGATGAGTCAGGAGTGTGTGTTATCCGTGTGGTGTGTTTGTGTGATTAGTCAGGAGTGTGTGATGAGTCCAGAGCGTGTGTGTGTGTGTATGTGTGTGTGTGTGTGTGATTAGTCAGGAGTGTGTGTTAGAAACATGGAGGTCACTGACTGTTCCAGATACTCAGTGTTATTATAATGTTTCTGTTGGACTGGGAGACTAGAGGATTTCAGCGCTCTACTTTTTCATGGGAAGCTTCACAGTGAGGTTTGTTTGTTTGTTTGTTTATTTATTTATTTATTTATTTATTTATTTATTTATTTATTTATTTATTTATAATCCCTGAGCCCCAGGTGGTGAAGCTGCGAGCCATTACAGCGAGCTTATTTAATCAGCCGAAGGAGGCCGGACCAGAATAGCGTGACATTCAGAAAGGACGGCAGCCTGTGGATGAGGTCCGACTTAGTGACGAGGAGCGCATTGACTCTCGCTGTGTGCTCTATTCAGGAAAACCACCTCAGTGTGTGTGTGTGTGTGTGTGTGTGTGTGTGTGTAGATCATCGCTTTGTTTGAAACTGCAGAGTTTCAGGTCCTGTAGCTACACGGTGAGAGCCGTGTGTCTGGAGTGAACAACAACACAATTAACAATCACTCCATCTCTTTCACCATCCAGAATTCCGTTCCGTCTGGCAGATGTTACCGTCTTTTAGCTGGATTCACTGGAGTTGATGTGGAATTTGTGTTTGAGCTACGTTACTGAAGTAAATTGGCTGATGTTAGTCGAGCTAATTCGACAAGAATTAGCGATGCAATTGGTGATGTATTTCCTGTAAGGCTACGCTACGCTAGCACTTTGACAGTTGACTGATGTTTGGTCTTCCAGGATGGTGTTTGGATTTCCTAGATGATGTTTGGATTTCCATGATGATGTTTGGATTTCCAGGATGATGTTTGGATTTCCTAGATGATGTTTGGATTTCCATGATGATGTTTGGATTTTCAGGATGATGTTTGGATTTTCAGGATGATGTTTGGATTTTCAGGATGATGTTTGGATTTCCAGGATGATGTTTGGATTTCCACGATGATGTTTGGTCTTTCAGGATGATGTTTGGATTTTCAGGATGATGTTTGGATTTTCAGGATGATGTTTGGTCTTCCAGGATGATGTTTGGATTTCCAGGATGATGTTTGGATTTCCTGGATGATGTTTGGATTTCCTGGATGATGTTTGGTCTTTCAGGATGATGTTTGGATTTTCAGGATGATGTTTGGTCTTCCAGGATGATGTTTGGATTTCCAGGATGATGTTTGGATTTCCATGATGATGTTTGGATTTCCATGATGATGTTTGGATTTCCATGATGATGTTTGGTCTTTCAGGATGATGTTTGGATTTTCAGGATGATGTTTGGATTTTCAGGATGATGTTTGGTCTTCCAGGATGATGTTTGGATTTCCAGGATGATGTTTGGATTTCCTGGATGATGTTTGGTCTTTCAGGATGATGTTTGGATTTTCAGGATAATGTTTGGTCTTCCAGGATGATGTTTGGATTTCCAGGATGATGTTTGGATTTCCTGGATGATGTTTGGATTTCCTGGATGATGTTTGGTCTTTCAGGATGATGTTTGGATTTTCAGGATGATGTTTGGTCTTCCAGGATGATGTTTGGATTTCCAGGATGATGTTTGTATTCCCTGGATGATGTTTGGATTTCCTGGATGATGTTTGGATTTCCTGGATGATGTTTGGTCTTCCAGAATGATGTTTGGATTTTCAGGATGATGTTTGTTCTTTCAAGATGATGTTTGGTCTTCCAGGATGATGTTTGGATTTTCAGGGTGATGTTTGTTCTTTCAAGATGATGTTTGTTCTTCCAGGGTGATGTTTGGATTTTCAGGGTGATGTTTGGCCTTCCAGGATGATGTTTGGCCTTCCAGGATGATGTTTGGTCTTCCAGGATGGTGTTTGGATTTTTTGATGATGTTTGTTCTTCCAGGATGATGTTTGGAGTTTCAGGATGATGTTTGGTCTTCCAGGATGATGTTTGGTCTTCCAGGATGGTGTTTGGATTTTCAGGATGATGTTTGCTCTTCCAGGATGATGTTTGGTCTCCCAGGATGTTGTTTGGATTTTCAGGATGATGTTTGGTCTTCCAGGATGATGTTTGGTCTTCCAGGATGTTGTTTGGATTTTCAGGATGATGTTTGGTCTCCCAGGATGTTGTTTGGATTTTCAGGATGATGTTTGGTCTTCCAGGATGATGTTTGGTCTTCCAGGATGTTGTTTGGATTTTCAGGATGATGTTTGGATTTTCAGGATGATGTTTGGATTTTCAGGATGATGTTTGGATTTTATATTTGGTCTTTCAGGAAGATATTTGGATTTAATGTTTGGATTTTCAGGATGATGTTTGTTCTTCCAGGATGATGTTTGGATTTTCAGGAAGATATTTGGATTTAATGTTTGGATTTTCAGGGTGATATTTGGATTTAATGTTTGGATTTTCAGGATGATGTTTGGTCTTTCAGGAAGATGTTTGGATTTTATGTTTGGTCTTTTAGGACAATGGTGTGACTTTTGGAATGATTATGTTTGGATTTCAGGACTGATGTTGGGGCCTTTTTGATAATTTAAGGGGGTTTTTGGGCCAGCATTGAGGGTTTTATGATGATTTCTAAGATCTTTAGGCTACTGTTTATGATTCCTGGATGATGTTTGAACTTCTTCTAATGTTTAGGCTTGAGGGCTGATTTTTGGGGCTTTGTTGCCAAACCAAATTTGTGTTGTATAATTCGGGACCTGCACCATGTCCACACTAATGGAATTTCTGGGCTGTGAGCCTCAGCAGAACCAATTTAATGACCAAAATTAGTTTCTCTGTTCATCCGTGGTTAGAGGAACGAGGGAACGTCTGCTCTGCTACATCTCCAGTGGCAAAGAGCGGATTCTGAGTAATGTTATAAGCAGAGAGAGAGAGAGACTCTCAGGATTTGTGGGTTCTCGAGTGGTCTTCAAACACGTTCTTCTGTCTTTTAACGTTATCATATAAAGCATATGTTTTTTTTCCCCTCAATTTTATTTATTATAAATAATAAAACGTCACTGGCATCACACACTCGGGTTTAATGTTAAGAAAACCAATCTCCTGCTGCAGTGTGCCGAGTCGCCGTGCCTGTAATGACTACAAATCCCAGCTTAGCCGCTATGGATGTTTCTTCACAAAGGGCTGAATTTCTCAGTTAAGCTTCACGCCGTCCGGTCTCCTCGCCTGAGCCCTTCTCATATAGAATCAGCCGCGTGAAATCCTTCCCATACCTCCATCTGTCCTTCATGTGATATTGTAGCAGGGTGTGAGAACGTGCTCAGAATTTCCTGACATTTAAAAAAAAAAAGCCTCATATACAGAAGTGGGATTGTTCTGTAGGAAGCAGGTGCCATTAAAGGACTGGCTGTGCTGCGGTGGGCGGGGCTTAACGGTGACTGTGATTGAATGCTTTTCAGTGGCAGAGCAAAACAAACAAATCAATGCTCAGCGACAGGAGAGTCAGGCTGCAATGTGTGAATTAAAGAACACACACACACACACACACACACACACTGTAATTTCACCTGAGAGAAACCTTCTCTCTCTCTCTCTCTCTCTCTCTCACGACTGTCTTGCTAATACGAGCAGTCTGTGTGTGATGTCACCACTGCTCCTGCCAGGTTGAGGCTGTGTGTGTGTGTATCTGTGTGTGTGTGTGTATGTGTGTGTGTGTGTATGTGTGTGTGTGTGTGTGTTCTGCATCATCCCATCCCCGGCCAGCAATCTGTACTGAGAAGAAAAGCATGACTCGCTCACACGTTCCTGCCTCACCCATTTAACCTTAGAAACCATGGCAACCGTGAGGAGGATGAGAAGGAGGCGGTCCTTACCTGTCAGTCACAGAGAACAAGGCGTGGCCTCTGTGTGTTAGTCCTAGTAAAACAGGTGTGGCATTTGTGTCTGTCAGTCGCAGTTTAGGAGGTGTGTCCTCGGTGTGTCAGTCAGAAAGGAGGTGTGGCCTTTGTAGCTTTAGTTCTAGTACACATTGAGTGGTCTCTGTCTAAGGAAGCGTAGCTTATGTGCCTTAGTCTTAGTAAAGGAGGCGTGGCTTCTGTGCTAAAGAAGGCGTAGCCTCTGTGCTTTAGTCTTAGTAAAGGAGGCGTGGCCTTTATACCTTTAGACATATTATAGGAGGCATGGCTTTTATACCTTTAGTCATATTAGCAGAGACGCGTCTTTTGTACCTTTAGTCATATTAAAGGAGGTGTGGCTTTTATACCTTTAAACATATTAAAGGAGGTGTGGTGTTTATACCTGTAGTCATATTAACGTAGGCGTGGCTTTTATACCTTTAGTTATTTTAAAGGAGATGTGGCTTTTATACCTTTAAACATATTAAAGTAGGCGTGGCTTTTATACCTTTAGTCATTTTAAAGGAGATGTGGCTTTTATACCTTTAAACATATTAAAGTAGGCGTGGCTTTTATACCTTTAGTCATTTTAAAGGAGGTGTGGCTTTTATACCTTTAAACATATTAAAGGAGGTGTGGCGTTTATACCTGTAGTCATATTAACGTAGGCGTGGCTTTTATACCTTTAGTCATTTTAAAGGAGTTGTGGCTTTTATACCTTTAAACATATTAAAGTAGGCGTGGCTTTTATACCTTTAGTCATTTTAAAGATGTGGCTTTTATACCTTTAAACATATTAAAGTAGGCGTGGCTTTTATACCTTTAGTCATTTTAAAGGAGATGTGGCTTTTATACCTTTAAACATATTAAAGTAGGCGTGGCTTTTATACCTTTAGTCATTTTAAAGGAGGTGTGGCTTTTATACCTTTAAACATATTAAAGGAGGCATGGCTTTTATACCTTTAGTAATTTTAAAGGAGGCGTGGCTTTTATACTTTCAGACATATTAAAAGAGGCGTGGCTTTTATACATTTAGACATATTAAAGGAGATGTGGCTTTTATACATTTAGACATATTAAAGGAGGCATGGCTTTTATACCTTTAGTAATTTTAAAGGAGGCGTGGCTTTTATACTTTCAGACATATTAAAAGAGGCGTGGCTTTTATACATTTAGACATATTAAAGGAGATGTGGCTTTTATACATTTAGACATATTAAAGGAGGCGTGACTTTTATACATTTAGACATATTAAAGGAGATGTGGCTTTTATACATTTAGACATATTAAAGGAGGCGTGGCTTTTATACATTTAGACATATTAAAGGAGGCGTGACTTTTATACATTTAGACATATTAAAGGAGGCGTGACTTTTATACATTTAGACATATTAAAGGAGATGTGGCTTTTATACATTTAGACATATTAAAGGAGGCGTGGCTTTTATACATTTAGACATATTAAAGGAGATGTGGCTTTTATACATTTAGACATATTAAAGGAGATGTGGCTTTTATACATTTAGACATATTAAAGGAGATGTGGCTTTTATACATTTAGACATATTAAAGGAGGCGTGACTTTTATACATTTAGACATATTAAAGGAGGCGTGACTTTTATACATTTAGACATATTAAAGGAGGCGTGACTTTTATACATTTAGACATATTAAAGGAGATGTGGCTTTTATACATTTAGACATATTAAAGGAGGCGTGGCTTTTATACATTTAGACATATTAAAGGAGGCGTGGCTTTTATACATTTAGACATATTAAAGGAGATGTGACTTTTATACATTTAGACATATTAAAGGAGATGTGGCTTTTATACATTTAGACATATTAAAGGAGATGTGACTTTTATACATTTAGACATATTAAAGGAGGCGTGGCTTTTATACATTTAGACATATTAAAGGAGGCGTGGCTTTTATACATTTAGACATATTAAAGGAGGCGTGACTTTTATACATTTAGACATATTAAAGGAGGCGTGGCTTTTATACATTTAGACATATTAAAGGAGGCGTGACTTTTATACATTTAGACATATTAAAGGAGATGTGACTTTTATACATTTAGACATATTAAAGGAGATGTGGCTTTTATACATTTAGACATATTAAAGGAGGCGTGACTTTTATACATTTAGACATATTAAAGGAGGCGTGGCTTTTATACATTTAGACATATTAAAGGAGATGTGGCTTTTATACATTTAGACATATTAAAGGAGATGTGGCTTTTATACATTTAGACATATTAAAGGAGATGTGGCTTTTATACATTTAGACATATTAAAGGAGGCGTGGCTTTTATACATTTAGACATATTAAAGGAGGCGTGGCTTTTATACATTTAGACATATTAAAGGAGGCGTGACTTTTATACATTTAGACATATTAAAGGAGGCGTGGCTTTTATACATTTAGACATATTAAAGGAGATGTGGCTTTTATACATTTAGACATATTAAAGGAGGCGTGACTTTTATACATTTAGACATATTAAAGGAGGCGTGGCTTTTATACATTTAGACATATTAAAGGAGGCGTGACTTTTATACATTTAGACATATTAAAGGAGGCGTGACTTTTATACATTTAGACATATTAAAGGAGGCGTGGCTTTTATACATTTAGACATATTAAAGGAGGCGTGACTTTTATACATTTAGACATATTAAAGGAGATGTGGCTTTTATACATTTAGACATATTAAAGGAGATGTGGCTTTTATACATTTAGACATATTAAAGGAGGCGTGGCTTTTATACATTTAGACATATTAAAGGAGGCGTGACTTTTATACATTTAGACATATTAAAGGAGATGTGGCTTTTATACATTTAGACATATTAAAGGAGATGTGGCTTTTATACATTTAGACATATTAAAGGAGGCGTGACTTTTATACATTTAGACATATTAAAGGAGGCGTGGCTTTTATACATTTAGACATATTAAAGGAGGCGTGGCTTTTATACATTTAGACATATTAAAGGAGGCGTGGCTTTTATACATTTAGACATATTAAAGGAGGCGTGGCTTTTATACATTTAGACATATTAAAGGAGATGTGGCTTTTATACATTTAGACATATTAAAGGAAGCGTGGCTTTTATACCTTTAGTAATTTTAAAGGAGGCGTGGCTTTTATACTTTCAGACATATTAAAGGAGGCGTGGCTTTTATACATTTAGACATATTAAAGGAGGCGTGACTTTTATACATTTAAACATATTAAAGGAGATGTGGCTTTTATACATTTAGACATATTAAAGGAGATGTGACTTTTATACATTTAGACATATTAAAGGAAGCGTGACTTTTATACTTTTAGACATATTAAAGGAGGCGTGACTTTTATACCTTTAATCAAATTAAAGGAGGCGTGGCCTCCTGTAGGATTGTCCAAGGTAGTAAGGTGTGCCAGTTTCAGTAAACAAGGCTGATTCCTGTGGGATTGTGTTCTCTGTTAGAACACATTGTCCTGGATTTACACACACACACACACACACACACACACACACACACACACACACAGACACAGATACACACACACACAGATACACACACACAGAGACACAGATACACACACACACAGAGACACAGATACACACACACACAGAGCTCTGCTCAGAGACACTGATTACTGTGTCATTAAACCCCGGGGTCCAGTGATGTGATTGGACAACGCTGCTCTATTTAGGAATTTACACACGACTTATTTCATTTTTTCATAACTCAATCACACATGGAGGACATGACGTGTGTGTGTGTGATTTCTCAGTGGAACAGAATTCTGGGATTATATTCCTTCTTCTTCTCCGAACTGTAAACACTGGGCTTCAGCAGACTTCCCAGAACAAACACTGCCCAAAATAGGAATTCTCATTCCGACTGGAACGCCAGTGACCATATTCTGCCCATGATAACAGTACCATGTGTGTGCGTGTGTGTGTGTGTGTGTGTGTTAGTAATTGATTATCAGCTGAGACAAGGGTTATTATTCCCACTGAACAGGAGGATTGGAAAACAGACCCGAGTGACAACCTGGTGCAGGAACACAGTCCAAACACTGAGCAGTCGTTGTGTGTGTGTGTGTGTGTGTGTGTGTAAATACAGAGCTCCTGCAATAAACTGAAGTGATTACATGGCACAACAGACTGCCTGTGATACACCAGAAACAGTGGAGACGTTGCCGGACTCAAATTTCCCAGAATGCACTGCAGCTATATGAAGATGGCGCTGTTAGCATGAATGACCCTAATCAGAGCTAGCTAACGACAAGACGAGACGAAAGCGGATTGAAGCACTAAAGCGCCGCCGCATCGCTCTCTTTACGAGGGCAAAAGTATTGGTAGTTTTGATAGATACAGTGCATGATGTGTATTTTTCTTCCTTATGGAGCTTTGTGGGCGTGGCTAAATGCAAATCAGCCGTGCTTTATGGTTGTTTATGGGTGTGGTCATGTGGTGGGAATTTTCTTTTCTTTTTTTCCGTGTCCTTTTGTTTGAAAATCTTTAGACAGAATGATTAAAGCCAAAGCTGTTTTAAAATTAAAATGAAACCTGAATGGGAAGTCATTTTGCTCCAGGTCCAGAGAGAGAGAGAGAGAGAGAGAGAGAAAGAGAGAGAGAGAGAGAGAGACACGCAGTGGCAGTCTGTCAGTGTGAGAGTGAGAAATGCGGAATCCGGAAATGATACAGACACCTATTATAATCCTCCTCTTTTCTGCTTCAGGACCACAGAGAGAGAAAGAGAGATTGACAGAGAGAGAAAGAGACAGATAGACAGAGAGAGAGTCTGAGAGAGAGACGGTGAGAGAGAGAGACAGACAGAGAGAAAGTCAATTTTTCCTTTTTTAACTTCCGCTCCTTCACACACCAGTGTTATTAGAGCGAGTGAGAGAGAGAGATAGTGAGAGAGTGACTGAGAGAGAGAGAGAGAGAGATAGTGAGAGAGAGAGAGAGAGAGAGAGATAGTGAGAGAGAGATAGTGAGAGAGCGAGTAAGAGAGAGAGAGAGATAGATAGTGAGAGAGAGATAGTGAGAGAGAGAGAGAGAGAGAGAGATAGTGAGAGAGAGAGAGAGAGAGATAGTGAGAGAGCGAGTAACAGAGAGAGAGAGAGATAGTGAGAGAGAGAGAGAGAGAGAGAGAGATAGTGAGAGAGAGATAGATAGTGAGAGAGAGATACAGAGAGAGAGATAGTGAGAGAGAGAGAGAGAGAGAGAGAGAGAGATAGTGAGAGAGATAGATAGTGAGAGAGAGATACAGAGAGAGAGATAGTGAGTGAGAGAGAGAGAGAGAGAGAGAGAGAGAGAGAGAGAGAGAGAGAGAGATAGTGAGAGAGAGATAGGTAGTGAGAGAGCGAGTAAGAGAGAGAGAGAGAGAGAGATAGTGAGAAAGAGATAGTGAGAGAGAGAGAGAGAGAGAGAGAGAGAGAGATAGTGAGAGAGAGATAGATAGTGAGAGAGAGATAGTGAGAGAGCGAGTGAGAGAGAGAGAGAGAGAGAGAGAGATAGTGAGAGAGAGATAGTGAGAGAGACAGGGAGAGTCAGAGAGAGATACAGAGAGAGAGAGACAAACAGAGAAAGACAGTTTTTCCTCCTTTTTTAACTTCCTCTCCTTCACACACCAGTGTTATTAATCACACAGACGACTTTTTAAAGCGTAACAGAGTTATTTTCCCCTCAGGTTTATTTATAAGGCCTGTTCTCCTACGTGAGGGTTCTTCTTCTCTGCGTCAGTGGAGACGTGGAGGAGTTGTGACACTCGCTGGAGTACGAGACGCTGAGAGAGAGCGAGGAGTCTGATGTCTGGCGTTTAAATAAACACGTCTCTGAGCCTCGTCACGCAGGAGACAAGACAGGAAGAAAAACCTGGCTAAGAATAACCATGTAGCGTTTCACTACGCCGTCACACACGATATGATTACACTTCCATCATCTTCATCATCTTCATCATCATCGTCTTCTTCTTAGCAGTCGTCTGTCAGTCTTCAGCCAGAAATGTCTCACACACACACTACAGCAACAAATCTGTCTCCATTACACCACTCAATTAGTGTAGAGAGCTAGATAGGTAAAGGTTAGGGGTGGAGTTGCGGGTGGGGCCAGGGGCGGGGTTAATTAACTAATAATAATAATAAGTCTCTTTGGGAGGTTGAGTTAGAGGAACATGATGCTACACTCACTTCATCACACCACCTGCTCCTGTCACTCATTCATTTCCTGTAACTGCACGAGACCGAGACATTTATTCTTCATCTGATCAAATAACCTTCATCACATCCTGCTGTTTCCTCATGATGATCACACTCTTCACACAGAGACAGGTCCAGTCTGTCTGTCTGTCTGTCTGCCTCTCTCTCTATCTGTCGCTCTGTCTCTCCTGTCTCACTCTGTCTCTCTGTGTCTTTCTCTATCAGCCTGTCTCTCCTGTCTCACTGTGTCTTTCTCTATCAGCCTGTCTCTCCTGTCTCACTCTGTCTCTCTGTGTCTTTCTCTGTCTGCCTGTTTCTCCTGTCTCTCTGTGTCTTTCTCTGTCTGCCTGTCTCTCCTGTCTCACTCTGTCTCTCTGTGTCTTTCTCTGTCTGCCTGTTTCTCCTGTCTCTCTGTGTCTTTCTCTGTCTGCCTGTCTCTCCTGTCTCACTCTGTCTCTCTGTGTCTTTCTCTGTCTGCCTGTCTGTCTCTCCTGTCTCACTCTGTCTCTCTGTGTCTTTCTCTGTCTGCCTGTCTCTTCTGTCTCACTCTGTCTCTCTGTGTCTTTCTCTATCAGCCTGTCTCACTCTATCTCTCTGTGTCTTTCTCTGTCTGCCTGTCTTTCTCTGTCTCTGTGTCTTTCTCTGTCTGCCTGTCTCTCCTGTCTCACTCTGTCTCTCTGTGTCTTTCTCTGTCTGCCTGTCTGTCTGTCTGTCTCCCCTGTCTCTCTGGGTCTTTCTCTGTCTGCCTGTCTCTCCTGTCTCACTCTGTCTCTCTGTGTCTTTCTCTGTCTGTCTGTCTCTCCTGTCTCACTCTGTCTCTCTGTGTCTTTCTCTGTCTGCCTGTCTGTCTGTCTCACTCTTTCTCTCTGTGTCTTTCTCTGACTGCCTGTCTCACACTGTCTGTCTGTGTCTTTCTCTGTCTGCCTGTCTGTCTGTGTCTTTCTCTGTCTCTCTGTCTGCCTCTCCTGTCTCTCTGTCTGTCTTTCTCTATGTCTTCCTGTCTGGCTGGCTGTCTCTCCTGTCTCACTGTCGGTCTGTCTCGCTCTATGTCTGTCTGTCTCTCCAGTCTCTATCCCTGTCTGTCTGTCTGTGTCTCTCTGCTTGTATGTCTGTGTCTCTGTCTGTCTATCTGTCTGTTTCACTCTCTGTCTCTCTCTCTCTCTCTCTCTCTCTTTTTCTCTGTCTGTCTCTCTTTCTCTCTCTTTCTGTCTCTCTCTCTCTCTCCGTCTATCTGAGTCTTATCTAAGCATTGTTCGTCTGTGTGTAATGAGTGTATGCATAATGTGTGTGTGTGTGTGTGTGTGTTTATGAAGCTCAGATTAACAGGATGTTCTTTCAGTCTCTCTGACGATAAACGTGTCCCAGATGTGAACCCACGTGGAACCGACTGAATATTTACTGTAACACATGGAAACGTGTGTGTGTGTGTGTAAGTGTGTGTGTGTGTGAGTGTGTGTGAGTGTGTGTGTGTGAGTGTGTGTGTGAGTGTGTGTGTGAGTGTGTGTGTGAGTGTGTGTGTGTGTGTGCGTGTGTGTGTGACAAGTTACACATCAAACTTATTATCCATTTCTAGCCACATCTCACACTGGGGGACGTATAACCTTGTAGAATCTTCACCGTTCTGTTCTTTTATTTATTGAAGATCCATACGTTTTACTTAATGAATTTTTATACAAGTGACAGAAGTCTCTCTCTCTCTCTCTCTCTCTCTCTCTCTCTCTGTGTCTCCATCTCTCGCCATCTCACTCTCTTATTATCTCTCTCTGTCTCTCCATCTCACTCTCTCCATATCTCTCCATCTCTCTGTCTCTCTCTCTGTGTCTCCATCTATCTCTCTCCATCTCACTCTCTCCATCTCTCTCTGTCTCTCTCTCTCTGTGTCTCCATCTCATTCTCTCCACCTCTACTATCTCTAACTAGGTTGTAATGGTAGAGGTTGTTGTAGTGGTAGAGGTTGTTGTAGAGGTTGTTGTAGTGGTAGAGGTTATTGTTGTAGTATTGGTTGTAGTAGTAGAGGTTGTTGTAGTGGTAGAGGTCATTGTAGTGGTAGAGGTCATTGTAGTGGTAGAGGTTATTGTTGTAGTATTGGTTGTAGTAGTAGAGGTTGTAGTGGTAGAGGTTGTTGTAGTGGTAGAGGTTTTTGTTGTGGTAGGGGTTGTTGTAGTGGTAGAAGTTGTTGCTGTGGTAGAGGTTGTTGTAGTAGTAGAGGTTGTTGTAGTGGCAGAAGTTGTTGCTGTGGTAGAGGTTGTTGTAGTAGTAGAGGTTGTAGTAGTAGTAGAGGTTGTTGTAGTAGTAGAGGTTGTTGTAGTGGTAGAGGTTGTTGTAGTGGTAGAGGTTTTTGTTGTGGTAGGGGTTGTTGTAGTGGTAGAAGTTGTTGCTGTGGTAGAGGTTGTTGTAGTAGTAGAGGTTGTTGTAGTGGTAGAGGTTGTTGTAGTGGTAGAGGTTGTTGTAGTAGTAGAGGTTGTTGTAGTAGTAGAGGTTGTAGTAGTAGTAGAGGTTGTTGTAGTGGTAGAGGTTGTTGTAGTAGTAGAGGTTGTTGTAGTGGTAGAGGTTGTAGTAGTAGTAGAGGTTGTTGTAGTGGTAGAAGTTGTTGTAGTAGTAGAGGTTGTAGTAGTAGTAGAGGTTGTAGTAGTAGTAGAGGTTGTTGCTGTGGTAGAGGTTGTTGCTGTGGTAGAAGTTGTTGTAGTAGTAGAGGTTGTTGTAGTAGTAGAGGTTGTAGTAGTAGTAGAGGTTGTAGTAGTAGTAGAGGTTGTTGTAGTAGTAGAGGTTGTAGTAGTAGTAGAGGTTGTTGTTGTGGTAGAGGTTGTTGTAGTAGTAGAGGTTGTAGTAGTAGTAGAGGTTGTAGTAGTAGTAGAGGTTGTTGCTGTGGTAGAGGTTGTTGCTGTGGTAGAAGTTGTTGTAGTAGTAGAGGTTGTTGTAGTAGTAGAGGTTGTAGTAGTAGTAGAGGTTGTAGTAGTAGTAGAGGTTGTTGTAGTAGTAGAGGTTGTAGTAGTAGTAGAGGTTGTTGTAGTGGTAGAAGTTGTTGCTGTGGTAGAGGTTGTTGTAGTCGTAGAGGTTGTTGTTGTGGTAGAGGTTGTTGTAGTAGTAGAGGTTGTTGTAGTAGTAGAGGTTGTTGTAGTGGTAGAGGTTGTTGTAGTAGTAGAGGTTGTAGTAGTAGTAGAGGTTGTTGTAGTAGTAGAGGTTGTAGTAGTAGTAGAGGTTGTAGTAGTAGTAGAGGTTGTTGTAGTGGTAGAAGTTGTTGTAGTAGTAGAGGTTGTAGTAGTAGTAGAGGTTGTTGTAGTAGTAGAGGTTGTAGTAGTAGAGGTTGTTGTAGTGGTAGAAGTTGTTGCTGTGGTAGAGGTTGTTGTAGTGGTAGAGGTTGTTGTAGTGGTAGAAGTTGTTGTTGTGGTAGAGGTTGTTGTAGTAGTAGAGGTTGTAGTAGTAGTAGAGGTTGTTCTAGTGGTAGAGGTTGTTGTAGTATTGGTTGTAGTGGTAGAGGTTGTTGTAGTGATAGAGGTTGTTGTAGAGGTAGAGGTTGTTGTAGTGGTAGAGGTTGTTGTAGTGATAGAGGTTGTTGTAGTGATAGAGGTTGTTGTAGTAGTAGAGGTTGTTGTAGTGGTAGAGGTTGTTGTAGAGGTAGAGGTTGTTGTAGTAGTAGAGGTTGTTGTAGTGATAGAGGTTGTTGTGGTAGAGGTTGTTGTAGTGATAGAGGTTGTTGTAGTGATAGAGGTTGTTGTAGAGGTTGTTGTAGTAGTAGAGGTTGTTGTAGTGATAGAGGTTGTTGTAGTGATAGAGGTTGTTGTGGTAGAGGTTGTTGTAGTAGTAGAGGTTGTAGTAGTAGTTGAGGTTGTTGTAGCAGAGGTTATTGTAGTTGAGGTTGTTGTAGTAGAGGTTGTTGTAGTGGTAGAGGTTGCTGTAGTGGTAGAGATTGTTGTTGTGGTAGACGTTGTTGTTGTAGTAATGGTTGTAGTGGTAGAGGTTGTTGTTGTAGTAGAAGTTGTTGTAGTGGTAGAGGTCGTTGTAGTAGTAGAGGTTGTAGTAGTAGTTGAGATTGTTGTAGCAGAGGTTATTGTAGTTGAGGTTGTTGTAGTAGTAGAGGTTGTAGTAGTAGTTGAGATTGTTGTAGCAGAGGTTATTGTAGTTGAGGTTGTTGTAGTAGTAGAGGTTGTTGTAGTGGTGCTTGTGGTTGTAGTTTTTGGTTGTGGATCCAGTGGTGGTTGTAATTATGGCTGTAATTGAGAGTATTTTGTGGTTGTAGTTTTAGGTGTGGTTATAAGTGTTGATGCACAGGTGTACTGGTGGTGTGGTTGTATCTGTGGTTGTAGGTGTAGTTGTGGTAGTTGATGTATTGGTGGTGTGGTTGTAGGTGTTGTGTTGATGTACTGGTGGTCTGGTTGTAGGTGTTGTGTTGACGTACTAGTGGTGTGGTTGTAGGTGTTGTGTTGATGTACTGGTGGTGTGGTTGTAGGTATTGTGTTGATGTACTGGTGGTCTGGTTGTAGGTGTTGTGTTGACGTACTAGTGGTGTGGTTGTAGGTGTTGTGTTGATGTACTGGTGGTGTGGTTGTAGGTGTTGTGTTGATGTACTGGTAGTGTATTGGTGGTGTGGTTGTAGGTGTTGTGTTGATGTACTGGTGGTGTGGTTGTAGGTGTTGTGTTGGTGTACTGGTGGTGTGGTTGTAGGTGTTGTGTTGATGTACTGGTAGTGTATTGGTGGTGTGGTTGTAGGTGTTGTGTTGATGTACTGGTGGTGTGGTTGTAGGTGTTGTGTTGATGTACTGGTGGTGTGGTTGTAGGTGTTGTGTTGATGTACTGGTGGTGTGGTTGTAGGTGTTGTGTTGATGTACTGGTGGTGTGGTTGTAGGTGTTGTGTTGATGTACTGGTGGTCTGGTTGTAGGTGTTGTGTTGACGTACTAGTGGTGTGGTTGTAGGTGTTGTGTTGATGTACTGGTGGTGTGGTTGTAGGTGTTGTGTTGATGTACTGGTGGTGTGGTTGTAGGTGTTGTGTTGATGTACTGGTGGTGTGGTTGTAGGTGCTGTGTTGATGTACTGGTGGTGTACTGGTGGTGTGGTTGTAGGTGTTGTGTTGATGTACTGGTGGTGTACTGGTGGTGTGGTTGTAGGTGTTGTGTTGATGTACTGGTGGTGTGGTTGTAGGTGTTGTGTTGATGTACTGGTAGTGTATTGGTGGTGTGGTTGTAGGTGTTGTGTTGATGTACTGGTGGTGTGGTTGTAGGTGTTGTGTTGATGTACTGGTGGTGTACTGGTGGTGTGGTTGTAGGTGCTGTGTTGATGTACTGGTGGTGTGGTTGTAGGTGTTGTGTTGATGTACTGGTGGTGTGGTTGTAGGTGTTGTGTTGATGTACTGGTGGTGTACTGGTGGTGTGGTTGTAGGTGTTGTGTTGATGTACTGGTGGTGTGGTTGTAGGTGTTGTGTTGGTGTACTGGTGGTGTGGTTGTAGGTGTTGTGTTGATGTACTGGTGGTGTGGTTGTAGGTGTTGTGTTGATGTACTGGTGGTGTGGTTGTAGGTGTTGTGTTGATGTACTGGTGGTGTGGTTGTAGGTGTTGTGTTGATGTACTGGTGGTGTGGTTGTAGGTGTTGTGTTGATGTACTGGTGGTGTGGTTGTAGGTGTTGTGTTGATGTACTGGTGGTGTGGTTGTAGGTGTTGTGTTGATGTACTGGTGGTGTGGTTGTAGGTGTTGTGTTGATGTACTGGTGGTGTGGTTGTAGGTGTTGTGTTGATGTACTGGTGGTGTGGTTGTAGGTGTTGTGTTGATGTACTGGTGGTGTGGTTGTAGGTGTTGTGTTGATGTACTGGTGGTGTGGTTGTAGGTGTTGTGTTGATGTACTGGTGGTGTGGTTGTAGGTGTTGTGTTGATGTACTGGTGGTGTGGTTGTAGGTGTTGTGTTGATGTACTGGTGGTGTGGTTGTAGGTGTTGTGTTGATGTACTGGTGGTGTGGTTGTAGGTGTTGTGTTGATGTACTGGTGGTGTGGTTGTAGGTGTTGTGTTGATGTACTGGTGGTGTGGTTGTAGGTGTTGTGTTGGTGTACTGGTGGTGTGGTTGTAGGTGTTGTGTTGGT